>NW_021293929.1:0-1221 GCF_002162155.2 Triticum dicoccoides | reverse complement strand
CTTTATTCTTTTATATGACCTGCGTGTCATCAAGAAACGCCATGTAAATTACTTTACTTTATTGCTAAACGCGTTAGCCATAGTAGTAGAAGTAATAGTTGGCGAGCAACTTCATGGAGACACGATGATGGAGATCATGATGATGGAGATCATGGTGTCAAGCCGGTGACAAGATGATCATGGAGCCCCAAGATGGAGATCAAAGGAGCTATGTGATATTGGCCATATCATGTCACGTTTATTATTTGATTGCATGTGATGTTTATCATGTTTTGCATCTTGTTTACTTAGAACGACGGTAGTAAATAAGGTGATCCCTCATACTAATTTCAAGAAGTGTTTCCCCTAACTGTGCACCGTTGCGACAGTTCGCTGTTTCAAAACACCACGTGATGATCGGGTGTTTTATTCAGACGTTCACATACAACGGGTGTAAGGCAGATTTACACATGCAAACACTTAGGTTGACTTGACGAGCCTAGCATGTACAGACATGGCCTCGGAACACGGAAGACCGAAAGGTCGAGCATCAGTCGTATAGAAGATACGATCAACATGAAGATGTTCACCGATGTTGACTAGTCCGTCTCACGTGATGATCGGACACGGTCTAGTTTAACTCGGATCATGTAATACTTAGATGACTAGAGGGATGTCTAATCTAAGTGGGAGTTCATTAATAATTTGATTAGTTGAACTTAATTATCATGAACTTAGTCTAAATATTTTACAATATGTCTTGTAGATTAAATGGCCAACGTAGTCCTCAACTTCAACGCGTTCCTAGAGAAAACCAAGCTAAAAGACGATGGCAACAACTATACGGACTGGGTCCGGAACCTGAGGATCATCCTCATAGCTGCCAAGAAAGATTATGTCCTACAAGCACCGCTTGGTGACGCACCCGTTCTCCCTGCAGAACAAGATGTTATGAACGCTTGGCAGGCACGTTTCGATGACTACTCCCTCGTTCAGTGCGGCATGCTTTACAGCCTAGAGCCGGGGCTCCAAAAGCGTTTTGAGAGACATGGAGCATATGAGATGTTCGAAGAGCTGAAAATGGTTTTCCAAGCTCATGCCCGGGTCGAGAGATATGAAGTCTCCGACAAATTCTTCAGCTGTAAGATGGAGGAAAACAGTTCTGTCAGTGAGCACATACTCACTATGTCTGTGTTGCATAACCGCTTGACTCAGCTGGGAGTTAATCTCCCGGATGATGCG
>NW_021293928.1:0-1207 GCF_002162155.2 Triticum dicoccoides | reverse complement strand
GGCAAACAGAAGGAAACACAATCAATGCAATGCACAATATGATGCATGCTATGACATGGCAACATGCTGGTGTTTTGAGCTAATGCATCTAGCAACAAGTTAAATGGAGTTGGTTTGAATCCTAGGTTCAAATTCAAACTCCATATGTGATTATTTAAATGCCATTCACTTCATTTGTCCTAAACAGTAGTGACAAGTTGTTCTAACATGCATGAAAATGGTACAGATGGATTCCTTGAATTTTTCTGATAATTTTTCATATATAAATTATTTAATTTGGAGTTACGGTTAATTTTCTATGATTTATTGAAGTTTATACAACTTCTGGAATTTTCTGAATAAAACAAATCCAGAAAACATTACTGCGTCATCCTGACGTCATGATGACGTCAGCAGGTCAACGTGGCACAGTCCAGTCAAACCTGACAGTGGGTCCCGCATGTCAGTGAAATTAGTTTAGTTAGAATTTAATTAAACTAAACTGGGTTAATTAACAGGGCTGGGCCCCACCCGTCAGTGAGTCAGTGGGTTAGCTAAAATTTAATTAGCATCTAAACTAAATTAGCAGGGCCCCGGGCCCACATGTAAATGACCCAGGGGAGGTCAAACCCCTGGTCAACAGGGCCTAACACGCCGGCGGTTCGTCGCCGGTGGCAACAGGCGCGGCGGAGGGCTCGGGCTCGCTCCTCCGGCGTCCAAATGGACGGAGGAGAGCGGCTACGGAGAGCTGGAGCTCACCCGCGCCCGTTTCAGCAAGCAGCAGCAGCTAGGGCGGCCGGAGACGACGGCCCCGAGCTCGGCAGCGGCGGCCGGAGCTCGGGCGTGCTCGGGTTCGGCGTTACACGGCACGGCGAGGTTAGCTGAGGGCCTCTACGGATTACTGGGGTCGTCAGGAGCACTCGAAGGCAACGAGCGCAGGTGGAGGAGCCCGGGAGCACGAAGCTCACCGGCCATGGCGGACGGCGGCTTCGGGTGCTCGTGGGGCGGCGGCTACAGGGCGCGCGCGAGAGAGAGAAGTGAGGGGAAACGACGGCAAGCTCACAGGGAGGCAGCAGGGTGGCTCAGTGGGCTCGGAGACGCGCCAGACGTCGCGAATCGACGGCGGTGAGCTTCGGTGGCCGGCGACGGAAACGACGATGGTGGCGGCGTTGCAGCGCGTCCGGGGCCTCGTGGCTCGGTGGAGAGGAAGAGGGGGTCGAGGCGGAGC
>NW_021293927.1:0-1390 GCF_002162155.2 Triticum dicoccoides | reverse complement strand
GTCCACCCCCTACCTACAGTTTTCACGCGCGCGCATCCCCTCCCCCCTCCTCCCGGGCTGTGTTTGGGCCACCACAAGCTCCATCGCCGGCGGCCAAGCACTCCCTCGCCGACCGCCATGGCTGCCTGCAGCCATACCCGGATCCTCCCGCGTATACAAGTGTTGCAACCGTCATCTAGAAAAGCTTCAACAGCCGTTGAAAAAAGCTTCAACCATAGACATAGAAAGCTTCAATGGCACTGCACACCAAGGGAAAGCTGCAACCGTTGTTGGATTTTGCTACTACCGGCAAAGCTTTTTGCTACATCCATCAGGCAGAGCTGCGACCTCGCGAGGACGACAATGATTTTTTTGCTGCAACCGTAGCAGGATTTTGCTACTACCGTTGGAGGTTTTTGCTACATCCATGTAACACTACCGGAACAGGGCCATACCCCGACGGCCAGAACAATGCCGACGGCCCCCGTCGGCTTCTCCGGAGATATGCCGACAGCCTGGTTCTGGCCGTCGGCGTACAAAGGCCGTCGGGTTACGCAGAGATAAGCCGACGGCACCCGTCGGCATAGAATGGCCGTCGGCCTAGCTACATACACGCCGACAGCTCCCGTCGGCTTACGAAGGCCGTCGGCATACACGTGGGGCCCGGCCACCCCCTGGCAAACGGCGTCAGAGCTATGCCGACGGCCTAGACGGGGGGCCGTCGGCATAGGTCCGCAGGCCACGTCATTGATCCAGGCCGCACCATGCAGAGGCTATGCCGACGGCTGCCGTCGGCATATCTGCCACGTCAGTGATCCGCGGCACGCTGGTCGGATCTATGCCGACGGAGGCCGTCGGCATAGTTAGATTTTTTTCCGTACATATTTTTTAATGCTTTTTTGTGTATTATTATATCAACTAACATGTAGCATGTTAAATATAAACATACATATGAATATATATGTAGTTTGTATTTTTTTCATATATTATGAATATATATATATAGTTTGTATTTTTTCGAGCACGTTAATAATGTGCGGTCATGTTCTTTTAAATATAGATCCTTATATTTTATTAAAATCAAAAACAGCTATGCCGACAGAAGTTTTGTGGCAGTTGCAAACGCCCGACACCCGTCTCCAGAGAGTGACCCCCCTCACATCCGGGGAGTGCTCCCCCTCATGGACGGCGCCGCCGCCGGCACCTGGAGGGGGGAAACGGACGCGTCAGGTCTACACGGAGTGGATGTAGCTGTGGTTTTGGCCCGGATGTTGCTCCCGGGTGTCCCTCTGGGCCGACCTAACACAACCGGGTGGAGAGGTCCACTGGTCAAAGCCCGTCCGTGGGAAGTCAAAAGGCTAGATCTCGTGGTCAACCGCTCCAGGGTTAGGCGGGACGGGGGCCCTGGGGG
>NW_021293926.1:0-1338 GCF_002162155.2 Triticum dicoccoides | reverse complement strand
CAAAGACGTTTTGAACGTCATGGACCATATGAGATGTTCCAGGAGTTGAAGTTAATATTTCAAGCAAATACCCGAGTTGTGAGATATGAAGTCTCCAACAAGTTCTATAGCTAAAAGATGGAGGAGAATCGCTCAACTAGTGAGCATGTGCTCAGATTGTCTGGGTACTACAATCGCTTGAATCAAGTGGGAGTTAATCTTCCAGATAAGATAGTGATTGACAGAATTCTCTAGTCACCATCACCAAGTTAGTAGAACTTCGTGATGAACTATAATATGCAAGGGATAACGGAAACAACTCCCAAGCTCTTCGTGATGATGAAATCAATGAAGGTAGAAATCAAGAAAAACATCAAGTGTTGATGGTTGATAAGACCACTAGTTTCAAGAAAAGGGCAAAGGGAAGAAGGGGAACTTCAAGAAGAACGTCAAGCAAGTTGCTGCTCAAGTGAAGAAGCCCAAGTCTGGTCCTAAGCCTGAGACTAAGTGCTTCTACTGCAAAGGGACTGGTCACCGGAAACGGAATCACCCCAAGTGATTGGCGGATAAGAAGGATGGAAAAGTGAACATAAGTATATTTGATATACATGTTATTGATGTGTACTTTACTAGTGTTTATAGCAAACCCTAAGTATTTGATACTAGTTCAGTTGCTAAGATTAGTAACTCGAAACGGGAGTTGCAGAATAAACAGAGACTAGTTAAGGGTGAAGTGACGATGTGTGTTGGAAGTGGTTCCAAGATTGATATGATCATCATCGCACACTCCCTATAATTTCGGGATTAGTGTTGAAACTAAATAAGTGTTATTTGGTGAGCATGAATATGATTTGATCATGTTTATTGTAATACGGTTATTCATTTAAGTAAAAGAATAAATTGTTGTTCTATTTACATGAATAAAACTTTATATGGTTACACACCCAATGAAAATAGTTCATTGGATCTCGATCTTAGTGATACACATATTCATAATATTGAAACCAAAAGATGTAAAGTTAATAATGATAGTGCAACTTATTTATGGCACTGCCGTTTAGGTCATATTGGTGTAAAGCGCATGAAGAAACTCCATACTGATGGGATTTTGGAATCACTTGATTATGAATCACTTGATGCTTGCGAACCATGCCTTATGGGCAAGATGACTAAAACGCCGTTCTCCGGAACAATGAAGCAAGCAACAGATTTGTTGGAAATCATACATACCGATGTATGTGGTCCGATGAAAGGCTTACAGCAGGTATCATTATTTTCTGACCTTCACAAGATGATTTGAGCAGATATGGGGATATCTACTTGATGAAACATAAGTCTGAAATAATTGAAAGGTTCAAA
>NW_021293925.1:0-1584 GCF_002162155.2 Triticum dicoccoides | reverse complement strand
ACAATTCTGCATTACATCTTTAAAATCAGCATCATGCACATATTGATCTTTGATGGTCTCCAAACCAAATATTTTGAAGTCAAGTTGTGAAAGCATAGTATAGCGACGAGACAATGCATCAGCAATAACATTTTCTTTTCCCTTCTTGTGTTTAATGACATAAGGGAAAGTCTCAATGAATTCAACCCATTTAGCATGTCTACGATTCAGTTTAGCTTGACTTTTAATATGTTTAAAAGATTCATGATCAGAATGTATAACAAATTCTTTGGGCCATAAATAATGTTGCCATGTTTCTAAAGTCCGAACAAGAGCATATAATTCTTTATCATAAGTAGAATAATTCAGACTAGGCCCACTCAATTTTTCAGAAAAGTATGCAACAGGTTTGCCATCTTGTAATAACACACCTCCTAATCCAATTCCACTAGCATCACATTCAAGCTCAAAAGTCTTATTAAAATCAGGAAGTTGGAGTAAAGGAGCATGTGTCAACTTATCTTTCAATACCGTGAAGGCTTCTTCCTGTGCGGTACCCCAAAGAAAAGGCACATCTTTCTTTGTAAGCTCATTGAGAGGTGCAGCAATGGTGCTGAAATCTCTCACAAAACGCCTGTAGAATCCAGCGAGGCCAAGAAAACTCCTCACTTGTGTGACCGTTTTGTGTTGCGGCCAACTCTCAATAGCTTCAATCTTGGCTTTATCAACTTCAATTCCCTGTGGAGTAACAACATAGCCAAGAAAAGATACTCGGTCGGTGCAAAAGGTGCACTTCCCAAGGTTACCAAACAAACGTGCATCACGTAGAGCAATAAAAACAGCACGTAAATGTTCCAAATGTTCTTCCAAAGATCTGCTATAAATCAATATGTCATCAAAGTAAACTACCACAAATCGTCCAATGAAAGCACGTAAAACTTCGTTCATTAATCTCATGAAAGTACTAGGTGCATTAGTTAACCCAAAAGGCATGACTAACCACTCATATAATCCAAACTTAGTTTTGAATGTTGTTTACCATTCATCTCCCAATTTCATACGAATTTGATGGTATCCACTACGTAAATCAACTTTGGAAAATATTGTAGAGCCACTCAATTCATCAAGCATATCATCTAGCCTAGGAATAGGATGACGATACCGAATAGTAATATTATTAATGCCTCTACAATCAACACACATACGTGATGTACCATCCTTTTTCGGCACTAGAATAATAGGAACAGCACAAGGACTAAGGGATTCGCGTATATAACCTTTGTCGAGAAGCTCTTGTACTTGACGCATAATCTCCTTCGTCTCCTCTGGATTGGTACGGTATGGTGCACGGTTTGGCAGTGAAGCACCGGGAATTAAGTCAATCTGATGCTCAATCCCTCGAATAGGCGGTAATCCCGGTGGCACGTCTTGTGGAAAGACGTCAGCGAACTCCTGCAAAATGTTAGTGACAGCAGGAGGCAAAGAGGAAGGCACGTCCTCGAATGAAAATAATGCCTCTTTGCACACAAAAGCATAGCAAACAGATTTGCTGAAATCTAGCTCATCAATATCAGATTTGGTGGCAAATAAACATGCACTTTTCAA
>NW_021293924.1:0-2225 GCF_002162155.2 Triticum dicoccoides | reverse complement strand
TGAGCATAAAAATTCTAAATAATCATTTCTGTTGAGAGCTCATGATTGGGGCATGAATATAACATTGACTTAAGCCTCCCCCAAGCTTGAGCGATGCTTTCTCCTTCGCGAGTCCAAAAATTATATATATAATTACGATCATGATGAACAAGATGCATAGGATAAAACTTCTGATGAAATTCCAATTTCAATCGTTTGTAGTTCCACGATCCCATATCATCACATAGCCTATACCATGTCAATGCATGTCCCTTCAAAGATAAAGGGAAGACCTTCTTCTTGATAACATCATCGGGCATACCTGCAAGCTTAAATAATCCACAAACTTCATCCACATAGATTAAATGTAAATCGGGTTGCAATGTTCCATCTCATGTGAAAGGATTAGCCTGCAGTTTCTCTATCATACCCGAAGGAATTTCAAAGTAGACATTTTTAGTAGGTTCAGTAGGTTGAGGAGAAACTATTTGCTCTATTGGTCGGGGTGAAGATACCCCGAACAAGCCCCTCAAAGGATTACTTTCCATAGTAACAAGTGACAGTAAATTTCAGCACACTATATAAATTTTTCCTTACCAAATTCCACTTACCAAAGGCGCTTCATTCCCCGGCAATGGCGCCAGAAAAGAGTCTTGATGACCCACAAGTGTAGGGGATCTATCGTAGTCCTTTCGATAAGTAAGAGTGTCGAACCCAACGAGGAGCAGAAGGAAATGACAAGCGATTTTCAATAAGGTATTCTCTGCAAGCACTGAAATTGTAGGTAACAGATAGTTTTGTGATAAGGTAATTTGTAACGGGTAGCAAGTAACAAGTGTAAATAAAGTGCAGCAAGATGGCCCAATCCTTTTTGTAGCAAAGGACAAGCCTGGACAAACTCTTATATAGAGAAAAGCGCTCCCGAGGACACATGGGAATTACCGTCAAGTTAGTTTTCATCACGCTCATATGATTCGCGTTCGTTACATTGATAATTTGATATGTGGGTGGACCGGTGCTTGGGTGCTGTCCTTACTTGGACAAGGATCCCACTTATGATTAACTCCTATTGCAAGCATCCGCAACTACAAAAGAAGTATTAAGGTAAACCTAACCATAGCATGAAACACATGGATCCAAATCAGCCCCTTACGAAGCAACGCATAAACTAGGGTTTAAGCTTCTGTCACTCTAGCAACCCATCATCTACTTATTACTTCCCAATGCCTTCCTCTAGGCCCAAACAATGGTGAAGTGTCATGTAGTCGACATTCACATAACACCACTAGAGGAGAGACAACATACATCTCATCAAAATATCGAACGAATACCAAATTCACATGACTACTTATAGAAAGACTTCTCCAATGTCCTTAGGAACAAACGTAACAACTCACAAATCATATTCATGTTCATAATCAGAGGGGTATTAATATGCATAATGGATTTGAACATATGATCTTCCACCAAGTAAACCAACTAGCATCAACTACAAGGAGTAATCAACACTACTAGCAACCTACAGGTACCAATCTGAGGTTTGGATACAAAGATTGGATACAAGAGATGAACTAGGGTTTGAGAGGAGTTGGTGCTAGTGAAGATGTCGATGAAGATTGACCCCTTCCCCATGAGAGGATCGTTGGTGATGACGATGGTGAAGATTTCCCCCTCCCGGAGGGAAGTTTCCCCGGCAGAACAGCTCCACCGGAGCCCTAGATTGGTTCCACCAAGGTTCCGCCTCGTGGCGGCGGAGTTTCTTCCCGAAAGCTTGCTTATGATTTTTTCTCAGACGAAAGACTTCATATAGCAGAAGATGGACACCGGAGGCCTGCTAGGGGGCCCACGAGGCAGGGGGCGCGCCTAGGGGGTAGGGCGCGCCCCCACCCTTGTGGCCAGGGTGTGGGCCCCCTCTGATGGATTCTTTTGCCAGTATTTTTTATTAATTCCAAAAATAACTTCTGTGAAGTTTCAGGACTTTTGGAGCTGTGCAGAATAGGTCTCTAATATTTGCTCCTTTTCCAGCCCAGAATTCCTACTGCCGGCATTCTCCCTCTTCATGTAAACCTTTTAAAATAAGAGAGAATAGGCATAAGTATTGTGACATAATGTGTAATAACAGCCCATAATGCAATAAATATCAATATAAAAACATGATGCAAAATGGACGTATCAGTCCTCTTGAAGGATAAACGTACCAAGACGGCAAGAAATACAGACGTATGCGGGACTTCTAAGGTGGTTTT
>NW_021293923.1:0-1142 GCF_002162155.2 Triticum dicoccoides | reverse complement strand
TGGAGGCTGGATGAACAGGAGCCCGTGGAGGCTGGAGGAGGTCGACGGTAGCCCGTGGAGGCTGGAGGAGGTCGACGGTGGAGATGAACATTATCCCGTGGAGTCCCGGTTTGCGGTACGCCACACCCCTCCTGATGAACAGGACCCCCGTTTCGACTGTAGGAGGTCCGTTTCCTCCATTTTGCGGTACGCCACACCCCTCCTGATCAACATGACCCCCGTTTCGATGGTAGGAGGTCCGCTTCCTCTGTTTTGCGGTACGCCACACCCCTCCCGATCAACAGGACCCCTGTTTCGACCGTAGGAGGTCCGTTTCCTCCGTTTTGCGGTATGCCACACCCCTCCCGATCAACAGGACCCCATTCCGAACGTGGTCAGTCGAACACAAGGCCGTTTCCTCTGTTCTGCGGTACGCCAGGCCTCGTTTCCATCGCCTGTTTCGTCCAAGCCGGTTGGCTCCCACGCGTTCTATTTCCTCTCGATGAACACAATGCATTCCATTGCCTCCCCATGAACATGACGCATTCCGTTGCCTCCCCATGAACATGACGCATTCCGTTGCCTCCCCATGAACACGAGCCCTCGCCATACGTATGCACGACTAGGCATTCGAGACCCCGCCCGTATGTACACATACGTGGCCGTATTTTCTTTATTGCACCCTGGCCGCTGTACGTACGTGTACATGCTACATGCACGCCTCTACTACGACACTTGCGTGCCTCTACTACGACACGTGTGCACCTCTACATCGACCACTATGTACGTACACGTTCGCAACCAGGATGACAACGCTACGTACGCTTTGACCAGGTGGGTCCCGACTATCAGGCACTTCCTTGCCTGCGAAGATGTAGTTGGTGGGTCCCAACAGTCAGGGGGGCGAATCGTTTTGTTTTTTTGCCCGGACGGAGTTCCTTGCGTGCGAAGGTGTAGCTGCTGGGTCCCAGCAGTCAGGGGGGCGAATCGTTTTTTTGCCCCGACGCACTTCCTTGTGTGCGAAGGTGTAGCTGCTGGGTCCCAGCAGTCAGGGGGGCGAATCGTTTTTTGCCCGGATGCACTTCCTTGCGTGCGAAGGTGTAGCTGGTGGGTCCCAGCAATCGGAGGGCGAATCATTTTTTTCGGACGCACTTCCTTGCGTG
>NW_021293922.1:0-1515 GCF_002162155.2 Triticum dicoccoides | reverse complement strand
TGGGGCTTCCCCTGTGCAGCCCAGCCGCAGCAGGCCGGCCCAGCCAGCAGGCGGCCCAGCCCACCTGGCCCCCCTCCTCTGTCGTCTTCCTCCCCGACAGGGGAACGGCGCGTGCCGACGCGCGCGCACCGCCGCGCCTCCACCTCCTGCTTCCCCTGGCCACCTCCTGCTTCCTCCTCGTCGCCTGGAACGCCCCGGACGACGCCACGCAGCCCCGACCGCCCTCTCACTCTCTCATTCCTTCCCCCTCCCCTGGTTCTCTCTCCCCCTCGCACACCCGAGCGCCATCGCTGCCGCCGCTCGCCGTTGCCGTGGCCACCGGTCTCCCCTCGCCTCCCCGACACGCGCAGGAGCTCCGCTCCTCCGCCCTGAAGCTCCCCGACAAGCCGTGCCCCTCCGGACGCCCCGTGGAGCCGCCGCCGTCGTCTTTTCCATCGCCGGCCGCCGTGGATCCCCATCAACGCTCTGGCCGCTTCAGTGCGTCCCCGAGCCCACTTCGACCGTCGCTGCAACCGCGGTGAGCTCCGCCACCGCTTCCCCCTCCCTGTTTAACTGCCCGCGTGCCGTAGCACCGTTCCCCACCACGGCCGAAGCCTCTCGCCGCCGTCCATGTCGCCGCCGCCGTCTCGGCCCGCCTCCGCCCAAACCAAGCCTCCCTTCGCGCTCCTGGTGCCACGAGGGTGCCGCCGGGCCCCTCAGGTGGCCTCCCCGTGCCCCGCAGCCCGATCCCGCTCGCGCCCGAACTCCGGCCGCCGCCGCGAGCTTTGCTCCGGCGAGCTCCGGCCTTCCCCGCTCCTCCCACCTGTTCCACCAGATGCGCGAGAGCCCGGGCTACGCCCCGGTGCTCTCAGACGCCGTCCCCGTGGCCTGTGGCGCGGAGTCCGCCGCGTCCAGAGGTCGCCGGCGGCGAGCCCCGTCGCCTGAGCCCTGCCATGTGGGGCCGGCCCGTCAGGTGATTAGCTTAGTGCTAATCACCGTTAACTAACCCCCCCCCCTGACACTGACAGTGGGCCCCGGTGCCCCCTAACCTTTTAATTAAACTAAATTAACCCCTGTTAACCCCCTGTCACTGACGTGTGGGTCCCACACGTCAGATTTGACCTGGACAGCCGCGTTGACCCGCTGATGTGGTGATGACGTCATGCTGACGCAATTATTTATTTTCTGGAATTAAAATAATTCAGAAAATCCAGAAAATGATTTAAACTTCAAAAAATCATAGAAATTCAACCGTAGCTCAGATTAAAATAATTTATATATGAAAAATTATCAGAAAAATGCAAACTTTCCATCTGTACTAGTTTCATGCATGAAAAACCAACTTATACATGCTGAATATGGGAAAACACATTATGGCATATATTAGAGACTTAATTTAGAAATGCATTTGAACCTTTGGTTCAAATGGGCTTCAAACCAATTGAACACTAGTTGCATTAGCTCAACAGCATCACATCTACATGCCATGTTCATGCATCATATTGTTGCATATGATTGTGTATTGATTGCCGGCAC
>NW_021293921.1:0-1193 GCF_002162155.2 Triticum dicoccoides | reverse complement strand
ACTGCATTAAGACAACGCGTTTCAAACTGCTGTGTGCTACGGTAGTTGAACCCATTTCCTATGCATGACCTGTCATTGCCACAGTAACTAGATGAAACCCACTAGCATGTGTAGGAGTTGATTGAGCCATATGTATGTGTTGTTCCTACCTTGCTATGCCTGCTATGCTTAGAGTCGTGTCAGGTCTGGTTCATCTGGGTGATGGCTAGAGTGAAATGATTATGTCGGTAATGAGAGTGGTGTGGTGAACACGATTTGGTAAAGGTATCGATGAGAGGCCATGTAGGAGTACATGGTGGGTTGTTTCATTGAAGCCGACCTTAAGCACTGAGATCTGTATGTGTGATTTAAGATACAGCTACTACCATGCATTGAGCCCTGAAATATGACCCCGCTCGACTTCTTATTCACCCTAGCTCTCTGTCCAGGAGTTGCAAGTAGTTTCTGGTGTTTGTAGCCTACTAGAGGCCGTGGACAGCGCTGACCGTAGGGGTGGGCTGTGATGCGGTAGGTACGTGGCACGGTGTACCGAATACCCGTTAGGTATCTCGGGAACCCTGTTCACATCGTTCGGGGCCGTATGGGAAACCTCGGCCGGACTCCCTGCGGATGGAACCTGGATAGGCGATAAACCTGGACTAGAGGCTTAAGTGTTTAGGTAGGTCGTGGTCTACACCCACGTCGGTTTTCGCTTGAAGTCTGCCGAGCACATGTCGTGTGCAGATGCTAAGTGGTGGAAACATGTATGAAGAAGTACACCCCTGCAGGGTTATCATGATCTATTCGAATAGCCGCGTCCGCGGTAAAGGACTACTTGGTTGCCTATACAGTTCATAGACAAGTAAATGGAAACTGCTAAAATTCTCAAGATAAGTGTGAGTGCCGAGGATGGCTCTTCCGTAGGAAGACGGAGGTGGATCCTCGGTAGTGTATTGAAGTGGTGAGTAGTGGACTCGTGTGCGCAAAACCATTTCAAGTTGAAGTATCATAGGATAGTCTAGCCAAGAGTCAAAGCTGGCTTGCTGCAATAACTCCACCAACCCTTCTTGATAATATGCATGTATGTAGGATCTGATGTAAGTCTTGCTGAGTACCTTTGTACTCATGTTGCTATAATTTACATTTTACAGAAGACGCTGCAACCCCTTCTGATGGGTTCTATGTAGACGTTGACATCAACGAGTAGGCTAAAG
>NW_021293920.1:0-1704 GCF_002162155.2 Triticum dicoccoides | reverse complement strand
CATTTTTGGCAGAGGTTCTGAACCAAGACAAAAATGATGGGCATTTTAGAAGGGCATTTCAGGTTCATTGAAAAATTATTTTAGTAACCCTAGTTGGTTTCAGAGGGGACTGGGGGTTCTGTCATCCCCATTTCAAGTTTCTGATGAAAGAGTAAACATGATGCAACACTCTAATGCATGACTAGCTAGGTTGTGACAACTCACCCCCACTCAAAAGAATCTCGTCCCGAGATTTGGGTTCCTCCGGGAAGAAGGCGGGGTACTCGAGTCGAAGACGATCCTCCCTTTCCCAAGTTGCTTCATCCTCAGAATGGTGCGACCATTGAACCTTGAGAAACTTGATATTATGACGTCGGGTGGTACGTTCGGCCTGATCGAGGATACGAATGGGGTACTCTCGATATGTAAGATCATCTTGGAGATCAAGCATTTCGTGGTCCACTTCACGGATAGGATCCGAGAAGCAACGCCTGAGTTGAGAAACGTGGAAGACATCGTGAACTCTGGAGAGGTGTGGAGGTAGTTCCAACTGGTAGGCAACTTCTCCTCGTTTGGCAAGAATGCGAAAAGGTCCAATGTAACGAGGAGCCAATTTGCCTTTGATACCGAAGCGATGGGTTCCCTTCAGAGGGGTGACCCGAAGATAGGCCTTCTCGTCAACCTTGAAAGTCATAGCCTTATGTTTTCGGTCATATTGACTCTTTTGACGGGATTGGGCTGTTTTCAACTTTTCACGAACGATACGAACTTGTTCTTCTGCTTCCTGAATCATATCCGGGCCAAAGAATTGTCTTTCCCCGGTCTCTGACCAGTTAAGGGGTGTTCGACATCGTCGTCCATAGAGAACTTCAAAAGGGGCTTTACCCAAGCTAGATTGATAGCTGTTGTTGTAAGAGAATTCGGCAAACGGAAGGCACTTCTCCCAGTCCATTCCGAATGAGATAACAGAGGCTCGAAGCATGTCTTCTAGAATTTGGTTGACGCGTTCCACTTGACCACTCGACTGAGGGTGGAAAGCGGTGCTAAAGGAAAGACGGGTTCCCATAGCATTTTGGAAACTTTCCCAAAATCGAGAGGTGAAAAGACTTCCTCGATCCGAGTTAATTTCCAAAGGGACACCATGAAGGGACACTATTCGGGAGATGTATAAGTCTGCCAGCTGGCTAGCGGTTATACTCTCTCGAACAGGTAGGAAATGGGCTACTTTGGAAAGACGATCGACCACGACGAAGATAGCATTATTCCCTCTCTTGGTCCTGGGAAAATCGGTAATAAAATCCATACCAATTTTATCCCATTTCCATTCAGGAATAGCTAAGGGTTGAAGGGTGCCAGCAGGCCGTTGGTGCTCTGCTTTTACACGACGACAGACGTCGCAGTTAGCAATATACTGAGCAATTTCTCTCTTCATCCTAGTCCACCAGAACCTCTGGCGTAGGTCCTGATACATCTTAGTACTACCGGGATGAATAGTGAGAGGAGATTCATGAGCTTCCTTAAGGATTAATCGCCTTAGGTTGCGCACTTTGGGAACTACTAATCGATTCCCGAAGTATACGACTCCTTGATCATTAATGGAGAAACAATTCGCAATTCCTTTCTGAATGTTCCTCTTGATGCGGGAGATTCCCGGATCTACCTTCTGTGCTTTGATAATTTGATCCGTAAGGGTAGGTTTTGCCACCATGGTGGAGAGAAAACCTT
>NW_021293919.1:0-2011 GCF_002162155.2 Triticum dicoccoides | reverse complement strand
TCGAAACTCTAAAAGACTAGACTCTAAGACCAGCAACTAGACACGACGATGCAACCGCAAATTCAACAAAGCAAAACCCTAAAAAGATTATGCAAAGGCTCAGATTGGTTCGGATATGATGAACTAACCCTAATTTTTTTTGTGGCTTTTTCGTGGACTGTAGGTATGAAGAACAGACTCGATCTAAACTACGAAAAACTGTAAAATCTCACCGAGCAACCTGGAAATCTGATACCACTTGATAGAGGCAAAGGTGTCCCGTCTTTCGATGAGATGGTGGATTTCGCTTTGGTGGAAGTCGACTTTGACGATCCGACTACGAACGTGCGAGGACGTCGCGCCTTAGCAATCGCTAAACCAATTCCGAGAGGTTATTGACCACGCCGGAGCACGATCAACCTGACCACGAGGGTCTGTTTCCTGCGAGCAAACGAAGAACAAGCAAGAAACTGAGATTGCAATCTGGATATTGCGAATATAAGATGAAAGCTTTATTGATCAAGGTGGGGTTCTGTGACGCCTTTGTCTGGTCGTTGAACACAAACGAAGTACGCAAAGTTGCAGCTATGGCGAACTTTTAATCTAAACAAAACCCAAAGTCTTAACGATGCCCTAAGGGCTGTATATATGGAGGAAGAGGGGGAAATTTCGTGGCCCTTGGTGGAGGAGTCCGAAATCAACCCTATCTCTTGTTTCCCCACACATACGGACTCTAAAAATAGCCTATACTTATGTATTTCGAAATTACATGGGCCTGGCCCAATAATAAGGTGACGCAGCACCTAAAAGAGCCTCGGGACGAAATTTATGAAGTGGCATCTTGTATATTTCGTCCAAGGCTTCATGCACCCATTATGGTGGCTTCAAAGTCCTGAAATCATCACTTGTAACTCCGTTCTTGTTTCCCTTGCGCATGCCATCATCTCCATGCTTGTTCTTGCTCCAATGTTCATCCTTCTCCAAGCTAGGCCCTTCATTTGTAAGCAAAACAAATGTATCCAATTTAGGCAGCATCATATTCTCATGAACATTAGAATCATTACCAAGAAACGAAAGTACCTGGTAATTTAGTTGGCGTGCACGAGCTCTAGTAATTGGTCCGGTATGTATAGCAGCAGGGGCTGTGGGTGTAACAATTGTATTGATGTCCTCATCACATTAGCCCCCTGGTAGGGACAAACGTACCTTTCTGTAGATGCTCTATGATCCGGGCAATCGCATTTGGCCGTAAATTGAAGAAAATCCAGCGGCTATATGCCTTATTCTCCTTGTTTTCGCCGGATGGCATGCTGTAACTCACGCGCGTGAAAGCCAAGAACAAAAGGGCATTCCTGGCATCGGTTAGTATATATGTGGAAACGATATCTCCTCTATAAAGGACAAGAAATTTTGGGGCAATCAGGCAAAAAGCGCACGAGAAAATGAATTACTTTCAAGTACTGCCATAGAATGGAGAGATGTTCACTAAAACGGTCATAATTTTGTCATTCGGAGTCCGTGTGATGAGGACATCAATACCATTGTTACACCCACAGCCCCTACTGCTACATATACGGGACCAATTACTAGAGCTCGCGCACGCCAATTAAATTATCAGGTACTTTCGTTTCTTGGTAATGATTCTAATGTTCATGAAAATATGATGCTGCCTAAATTGGATACATTTGTTTTGCTTACAAATGAAGGGCCTAGCTTGGAGAAGGATGAACATTGGAGCAAGAACAAGCATGGAGATGATGCCATGCGCAAGGGGAACAAGAACGGAGTTACAAGTGATGATTTCAGGACTTTGAAGCCACCATAATGGGTGCATGAAGCCTTGGACGAAATATACAAGATGCCACTTCATAAATTTCGTCCCGAGGCTATTTTAGGTGCTGCGTCACCTTATTATTGGGCCAGGCCCATGTAATTTCGAAATACATAAGTATAGGCTATTTTTAGAGTCCATATGTGTGGGGAAACAAGAGATAGGGTTGATTTCGGACCCCTCCACCAAGGGCCACGAAAT
>NW_021293918.1:0-9048 GCF_002162155.2 Triticum dicoccoides | reverse complement strand
TTTACGACTAGTCATGTCAGCCCGGGCTCTTTATCATATGGATGCTAGCGACACTATCATATACGTGAGCCAAAAGGCGCAAACGGTCCCGGGAAAAGGTAAGACGACACCCGTGGGGATACCGTGCGTGAGGCCGCAAAGTGATATGAGGTGTTACCAGCTAGATCGATGTGACATCGAGTCGGGGTCCTGACAGCGTTGGCATCAGAGCCGGACTGCCTGTAGGTTCTCCAAGCCAAACTGGTCGATGTTGAGTCTAGAAATTCTTTAGTTATATGTAGGGGAATTGTTTGTGGGTTGGAACGTAAGGCTCTTTTTACTCCTTATACCTTATGACTTTCTGATCTGAGTCAGTCCATTCTTCCACCGGGGGTTAAGGAATTAGGATCTGTTCTCTCTATCAGGATCACGAGTTACTAATCAGTAGTACCTTATAAGTTTGATGGTTATCAGCCTAGTTCAGTTCTACTACCACATTATGTTGCCAGAATGGTTTCAGAACTTTGATATGATGATGATGAGTGTGTACGAAATCCTTTGTCAAATGTCTCAAATCCTTTTTGAGCATTTACAGCTGTCATGCTGCCGAAATTTTGCTAGAAATTCTAATACCTTTGCATTATGATTGTGCTTTCAGATGGCCACTCGCGACCTCAATCAAGTGGTTCGCCTGACTCGATGCCTAGATGTACCAGGCCATACTGCTAAGTTGGTCAGGGTAATGACTGAGGCTGGATACCGCTGGTATCCCGAGTACACGGTCGAAGAGCAATTCCGAGATTTTAATCAAAGCCAGTATCTCTGCACTGTCAGGATATTTCCATCTTATCCTGGATCCACCGAGCCTCTTCACTGCTCCTACGGACTCGGGGTTACTATTGAGATGGCTGTGCAGGACGCCGCCTACTCTATGATGACCATTATGCGAGTCAGATCTGGGTTATTTCGGGACTCTGATTTCCGGTATATGCCAGGATCACTTCCCGGAGCACAAGGCTATCTCCAGGCTATCTATGCTGACCCCACTCAGGAGGATTCACGGACTCGCACCACTGCTGAGATGCTCGAGGATAAGGACCGTGAAAATCGGGCCTTAAGGCTAGAGCTCTTCAATACCCGTGCTGACCACTGGGCCACTTTGACTCGGTTCGCACCGGCAGTGCAAGCTGGATATTCAGATATGCGCGATCTCTATCCTGTGAGATCTGCTCTGCCAGACGTGATGGTTTGGCGTGATGTAGGAGGCATCACCCCACCTCGCGGTCCCCGCAGGCCACCGTTTGTTGGTCCAAGGCCTCATCCTAGCCCCTATGGTCCACAAGCTCCGCGAGACCGTCTGTTTCCAGATGATCATGTTGAGCTCCCAGGCTATGGAGGTGACTTCTACGAGGACTACTACGGATCGGTCTGAGTTAGTGGTAGTATCACTAGTTCGCACTAGCTGTGTCGTCTATCGTCCCGCGTGACTCGTGGGATATGACCTAGTTTGTACTCCTTCCAGAGGTGTAGAAAAATAATGTATAGGAGCTTGGAATGCCTCCGATGAGATGTAATCCTCTTTTCACCGTAATAGTACTTTGTTTGGTCTTGTACTAAACCCTGTATGGTGTGTATGACGATGGAATAAAGAAGCAGTTTCTGTATCTACCATGTCATACGGATGATCATCTTGCATTCCGAGTTATTTCTTACATTATGAATCCTATGTCGGAATTTTACCATCCTGACTAAATCATTGTCTTGTTTACCTAGGATGGTCAACACGCGCGCTAACCCTGCTTCTCAAGAGCAGGCCGAAGGCAGTGAAGCCAGGGATGTAAATCTGCCTCATCCTCCTTCACTAGCCGAGGTGATGATGGAAGCTAAGAGAAACAAGCGGGAGACAAACCGTTTGTTGGAGCGTATTGAACAGAATACAGCACACCATCAGAGGGCTAACGTGGTGTCACTCAGTGATTTTATCAAATTGCATCCACCCACGTTCCACCACTCCGTCGAGCCCCTCGACGCTGATGACTGGCTTCGCAGTATCTCTCACAAACTGCGTTCCGCGCTGGTAGCGGAGGCTGACAAGGTCACCTTTGCTGCATATCATCTTGAAGGCCCCGCCAGTCTATGGTGGGAGAATTATGGAGCTATGCGCCCAGCGGGCCATGTCACAACTTGGGCTGAGTTCAGCGAGGCTTTCCGTGAACATCACATTCCGGAGGGTCTCATGGACCGTAAACGTGAAGAATTTTGCAGTTTCACCCAAGGCCGACTTTCTGTGGATGCCTATAGCAGGGAGTTTGGTAATCTCGCCCGATATGCAACTGAGGAAGTGTCTACTGACGCCAAGAAGCAAGCAAGGTTTCGTAAGGGCCTTAGTCCTGAGCTTCGCCGCGACCTCCGTCTGCATGAGTGCACATCTTTTTCGAAACTTGTCAACAAAGCCATCAGTGCTGAAACTGGTCAGACTGACTATGACGCAACACGCAAGCATGGACGTGACACGGGTTCCTCATCCGGTGCTGGTCCTCAGAAGCGCCGCGTGTGGGTACCCAACACCGCCCTGCCACCCAGGTTCACATCGAGGCCATCTTTCCAGGCGCCTCGCCCCGTTCAACAGTCTGCTCCAGCCAAGCCCTATGGGGGTCCAACTAACGATGCTCCTCCACGTACCAGTTCCGTGACTTGTTTCAAGTGTGGGGAATCTGGTCACTATATGCGTGAATGCCCCCAGACCAACCCCAATCAATCTGCTAAAGCTGTTGGCCGTGGCAAGCCGACAGGAAAAGTATTCCACGCCAAGCCGGTCACCGCTTCACGTGGCCATGTCAACTGTGTCTCTGCCGAAGAAGCTCAAGAGGATCCCAACGTCGTTCTCGGTACGCTTCTTGTTAATTGCCACCCGGCATCTGTTCTTTTCGATACAGGAGCCTCTCATTCTTTTATATCCGAAAGTTATGCTCGTCTGCATAACGTTGCATTCTATGACATGCCATCCACTATGGAAATCTCTACCCCTGGTTCTAGATGGCAGACCTCTAGGGTAAGCTATGGAAACGAAATCCAAGTCGACAGACTTGTTTTCCTCGCGTCTTTGATAGCCCTTAAATCTTCAGATATTAATATCATTCTGGGTATGGACTGGATGTCGGCCCATCATGCCCAAATCGATTGCTTCTCTAGGACTGTTCAACTCACCCATCCTTCGGGAAAGATAGTTAATGTCTTGACCCGAATAGCCAAGCGACAATTATATTCTCTTAACGCCAGCCCTTTGCCAGACCTTGAGGACGTTCCGGTAGTCCGTGACTTCCCGGATGTCTTTCCAGAGGAATTGCCAGGTGTTCCACCTGACAGGGATGTTGAGTTTGTAATAGACCTCATTCCAGGAACCGTTCCGATTGCTAGAAGACCTTATAAGATGGCACCCCTAGAACTAGCCGAGCTTAAGAAACAACTCGATGAGTCCTTGAAAAAGGGTTTCATCCGCCCTAGTTCATCTCCGTGGGCTTGCCCCGTCCTATTCGTCAAGAAGAAGGATGGTACGGACCGGATGGTTGTAGATTACCGACCTGTCAACTTGGTCACAATCAAGAACAAATACCCGCTTCCCAGGATCAACGACCTGTATGATCAGCTCGCTGGATCCTCAGCCTTCTCCAAGATGGATTTGAGGTTGGGCTACCACCAAATCAAAATCAGAAACGGGGACATTCCTAAAACGGCCTTTGTTACTCGTTATGGCCAATACGAGTACACCGTCATGTCCTTCGGTTTAACCAACGCTCCAGCCACCTTTTCTCGGTTAATGAACTCAATCTTCATGGAGTATTTGGATAAATTCGTCGTAGTTTATCTCGATGATATACTCATCTACTCCAAGAACGAGGAAGAACATGCCGAACATCTAAGGCTAGTGTTGAAGAAACTTCGAGAGCATCGCCTTTATGCCAAATTTTCTAAATGTGAATTCTGGTTGTCAGAAGTGACCTATCTGGGTCATGTAATATCTGGTAAAGGTATTGCTGTTAACCCTGAGCGAGTTCAAGCCGTCCTTAACTGGACTCCACCTGAATCAGTCAAGCAAGTTTGGAGTTTTCTAGGCTTAGCGAGCTATTGTCGTCGCTTTGTCGAGAACTTCTCCAAGGTTGCCAAACCTCTAACCGAACTCCTCAAGAAAGATAAGAAGTTCGAATGGACTCCACAATGTGAGCACAGCTTTCAGGAACTGAAAAGACGCCTGACTTCTGCTCCCGTGCTGGTACCGCCAGACTTCTCCAAGGACTTTGTTATCTACTGCGACGCCTCGCGACAAGGACTAGGTTGCATTCTCATGCAAGATCGACACGTAATTGCCTACGCTTCACGGCAATTGCACCCACATGAGGAGAATTATCCTACTCATGATCTAGAGCTTGCAGCCGTAGTCTATGCACTTAAGACCTGGCGACATTACCTCCTCGGTAATCGTTGCGAAATATTCACTGATCACCAAAGTCTGAAGTATATTTTCACCCAACCGGATTTGAATCTCAGGCAGAGAAGTTGGGTTGAATTGATCACCGACTTCGACTTAGGAATAACCTACACCCCAGGGAAAGCCAACGTCATGGCTGATGCGCTAAGTCGTAAATCTTATTGTAACAACCTGATGTTACAACAAAGTCAACCGTTTCTCCATGAGGAATTTCGGAAGCTTAACCTTCATATTGTTCCTCAAGGTTTTCTCTCCACCATGGTGGCAAAACCTACCCTTACGGATCAAATTATCAAAGCACAGAAGGTAGATCCGGGAATGTCCCGCATCAAGAGGAACATTCAGAAAGGAATTGCGAATTGTTTCTCCATTAATGATCAAGGAGTCGTATACTTCGGGAATCGATTAGTAGTTCCCAAAGTGCGCAACCTAAGGCGATTAATCCTTAAGGAAGCTCATGAATCTCCTCTCACTATTCATCCCGGTAGTACTAAGATGTATCAGGACCTACGCCAGAGGTTCTGGTGGACTAGGATGAAGAGAGAAATTGCTCAGTATATTGCTAACTGCAACGTCTGTCGTCGTGTAAAAGCAGAGCACCAACGGCCTGCTGGCACCCTTCAACCCTTAGCTATTCCTGAATGGAAATGGGATAAAATTGGTATGGATTTCATTACCGGTTTTCCCAGGACCAAGAGAGGGAATAATGCTATTTTCGTCGTGGTCGATCGTCTCTCCAAAGTAGCCCATTTCCTACCTGTTCGAGAGAGTATAACCGCTAGTCAGCTGGCAGACTTATACATCTCCCGAATAGTGTCCCTTCATGGTGTTCCTTTGGAAATTAACTCGGATCGAGGAAGTCTTTTCACCTCTCGATTTTGGGAAAGTTTCCAAAATGCTATGGGAACCCGTCTTTCCTTTAGCACCGCTTTCCACCCTCAGTCGAGTGGTCAAGTGGAACGCGTCAACCAAATTCTAGAAGACATGCTTCGAGCCTCTGTTATCTCATTCGGAATGGACTGGGAGAAGTGCCTTCCGTTTGCCGAATTCGCTTACAACAACAGCTATCAATCTAGCTTGGGTAAAGCCCCTTTTGAAGTTCTCTATGGACGACGATGTCGAACACCCCTTAACTGGTCAGAGACCGGGGAAAGACAATTCTTTGGCCCGGATATGATTCAGGAAGCAGAAGAACAAGTTCGTATCGTTCGTGAACAGTTGAAAACAGCCCAATCCCGTCAAAAGAGTCAATATGACCGAAAACATAAGGCTATGACTTTCGAGGTTGACGAGAAGGCTTATCTTCGGGTCACCCCTCTGAAGGGAACCCATCGTTTCGGTATCAAAGGCAAATTGGCTCCTCGTTACATTGGACCTTTTCGCATTCTTGCCAAACGAGGAGAAGTTGCCTACCAGTTGGAACTACCTCCGCACCTCTCCAGAGTTCACGATGTCTTCCACGTTTCGCAACTCAGGCGTTGCTTCTCGGATCCTATCCGTGAAGTGGACCACGAAACGCTTGATCTCCAAGATGATCTTACATATCGAGAGTACCCCATTCGTATCCTCGATCAGGCCGAACGTACCACGCGACGTCATAATATCAAGTTTCTCAAGGTTCAATGGTCGCACCATTCTGAGGATGAAGCAACTTGGGAAAGGGAGGATCGTCTTCGACTCGAGTACCCCGCCTTCTTCCCGGAGGAACCCAAATCTCGGGACGAGATTCTTTTGAGTGGGGGTGAGTTGTCACAACCTAGCTAGTTATGCATTAGAGTGTTGCATCATGTTTACTCTTTCATCAGAAACTTGAAATGGGGATGACAGAACCCCCAGTCCCCTCTGAAACCAACTAGGGTTACTAAAATAATTTTTCAATGAACCTGAAATGCCCTTCTAAAATGCCCATCATTTTTGTCTTGGTTCAGAACCTCTGCCAAAAATGGTGCACATTTTCCTAGGCCATCCTAGGGTTTTTGAATTAAATCATAAATATTTGAATTTGGGCATTTAAAATAGTATAAAATATTTAAATGCTCAAATATCTCCAAACTAAAATGTTTCATGTTGGAAATAATCCAACTATGGGCCAGGAATAGTTTGGTGATTTTTGAACTTGCCTAGGTATTTTATTTAATTCAACAAAGTTGCAGATATATTAAATAAAACAGAAACAGAAATAAAAAAAGGGGAAAACTTACCTGGGCTCCTCCACTGTGCGGCCCAGCCAGCTGGCCGGCCCAGCCAGCAGCGGCCCAGCCCACCACTGCAGCTCTCCGTCGTCTTCCTCCCCTCGCCCCGAAGCTGCTGCGTGCTCGCGCGCGCACGGCCGCGCGGCCACCTCCTGCTTGCCGACGCGCTCCTGGCCGCGTGGACGACTCCCGCAGGCCGTCCCGATCCCCCCCTGCTCTCTCTCACTCTCCCCCGGCTCTCCCCTCCTCTCCCTCGCTCTCTCTCTCACACGGCCGAACACCACCGTCGCCGCCGCTCGCCATAGCAGCCATCTCCGGCCACCCCTCGCTCCCCCGACTAGCTCAGGAGCTCCGCCTCGACTCCCTCTTCCTCCCCACCACTCCACAGCTCCCCGGAAGCCCTGCATCGCCGCTACGTCGCCGTTCCCCTCTTCGGGCTCCGATCATCGTCGCCGTCGAATTCGTCGTCTCCAGCGCGTCCCCGAGCCCGCTAACCACCCCTGCAGCCCCGCGGTGAGCCCCCGGATCGTTTCCCCCTTCTCCCCTGGTCTCTTTCGACCTCTAGGCCCTAGCCCCACCTTGGCCGAGAGCTCCACGCCGCCGGCGATGTCGCCGTCGTGGCCACGGTCACCGTAGCACCCAACCGAGCCCACCATCGTGCTCCACACCTCACTAGGAGCACGTAGCGCGCACTAACGCCTCCCCAAGCCCCCTGCAACGTCGATTCCGACCGCACCCGAACTCCGGCAGCCGCAGCCGAGCTCGCCGCCGTCAACTCCGGCCACCCCGAGCCCCACCACCACCACCAATAGTCGCGGCTCAACCTCAGCAACACGTAGATGCCTTCCGCCGTCCATTTGGTTGCCGGAATGGCAAAAAGCACTTTCGCCGCCGTCTCGGGCCTCGCCGGCGTCATGTCGCCGGTGGGGTTTGACCTGTCCGACCTGAGGTTTGACCCCCCAGGGTCACTGACGCGTGGGCCCTGTCAGTCAGATGGTTAGATTAGCGCTAACCACTGTTAGTTAACCCCTGACACTGACCAGTGGGCCCCAGCGCCACTAATTAGTAATTAGGATTAATTTAAACCTATTAAACCCCCCCTGTCACTGACGTGTGGCCCCCACACGTCAGGTTTGACTCCAGCCAGCCGCAGTTGACCACTGACGTCATGCTGATGTCATGCTGGCGCAATAATTATAATTTATGGATTTAATTTAAATCAGGAAATTCCAGAATATTATTTAAACTTCAAAAATTCATAACTTTTATTCTGTAACTCCAAATTGGACAAATTATATATGAAAAATGATCAGAAAAATCCAATCTATCGATCTGTACTATTTTCATGCATGATCAAACAAGTTAAATTGATGTTTTAAGCAGAACAAGGAAAAGCACTTTAAAAAGGCCATATTTGAATTTGAAATTTGAATCCTTGATTCAAATTTGTTCAAACCCTTCTGGTTTTAGTTGCATTAGCCCAATACACTCATATTGCCATGTTTCATGCATGCATCATATTGTTGCACATTGTTTGGTGATGTTTGTGTATCGGTGCTCTCTGCGGCAGGTTCTGTCCCCGAGGAGTACCGTGGTTACCCTAACGAAGAACCGTATCAGTGCATCGAACCATCAGGCAAGCAAGCAACCATTTGATCATATCGATACAATCCCATGTTCTCGCCCCTGCTCTCTTTTACTGCATTAAGACAACGCGATTCAAACTGCTGTGTGCTACGGTAGTTGAACCCATTTCCTCTGCATGACCTGTCATTGCCACAGTAACTAGATGAAACCCACTAGCATGTGTAGGAGTTGCTTGAGCCATATGTATGTGTTGTTCCTACCTTGCTATGCCTGCTATGCTTAGAGTCGTGTCAGGTCCGGTTCATCTGGGTGATGGGCTGGAGTGAAATGATTATGTCGGTACTGGGAGTGGTGTGGTGAACACGATTTGGTAAAGGTATCGATGAAAGGCCATGTAGGAGTACATGGTGGGTTGTTTCATTGAAGCCGACCTTAAGCACTGAGATCTGTATGTGTGATTTAAGAATCAGCTACTACCATGCATTGGGCCCGAAACCAATGGACCCTCTCGGCTTCTTATTCACCCTAGTTCTCCGTCCAGGAGTTGCAAGTAGTTTCTGGTGTTTGTAGCCTACTGGAGGCCGTGGACAGTGCTGACCGTAGGGGTGGGCTGTGATGCGGTAGGTACGTGGCCGGGTGTACCGAATACCCGTTAGGTATCTCGGGAACCCTGTTCACATCGTTCGGGGCCGTATGGGAAACCTCGGCCGGACTCCCTGCGGATGGAACCTGGATAGGCGATAAACCTGGACTGGAGGCTTAGGTGATTAGGTAGGTCGTGGCCGACACCCACGTTGGGCTTCC
>NW_021293917.1:0-1379 GCF_002162155.2 Triticum dicoccoides | reverse complement strand
CCAAACATAGGCTTCCAATATATCAATCTTTATGTCTCGACCATTTCGAGACTCCTCGTCATGTCCGTGATCACATCCGGGACTCCGAACAACCTTCGGTACATCAAAATGCATAAACTCATAATATAACTGTCATCGTAACCTTAAGCGTGCGGACCCTACGGGTTCGAGAACAATGTAGACATGACCGAGACACGTCTCTGGTCAATAACCAATAGCGGGACCTGGATGCCCATATTGGCTCCTACATATTCTACGAAGATCTTTATCGGTCAGACCGCATAACAACATACGTTGTTCCCTTTGTCATCGGTATGTTACTTGCCCGAGATTCGATCGTTGGTATCCAATACCTAGTTCAATCTCGTTACCGGCAAGTCTCTTTACTCGTTTCGTAATACATCATCTCACAACTAACATATTAGTTGTAATGCTTGCAAGGCTTATGTGATGTGTATTACCGAGAGGGCCCAGAGATACCTCTCCGACAATCGGAGTGACAAATCCTAATCTCGAAATACGCCAACCCAACATCGACCATTGGAGACACCTGTAGTACTCCTTTATAATCACCCAGTTACGTTGTGACGTTTGGTACTACCCAAAGTGTTCCTCCGGTAAACGGGAGTTGCATAATCTCATAGTCATAGGAACATGTATAAGTCATGAAGAAAGCAATAGCAACATACTAAACGATCGGGTGCTAAGCTAATGGAATGGGTCATGTCAATCAGATCATTCTGCTAATGATGTGACCTCGTTAATCAAATAACAACTCATTGTTCATGGTTAGGAAACATAACCATCTTTGATTAACGAGCTAGTCAAGTAGAGGCATACTAGTGACACTTTGTTTGTCTATGTATTCACACATGTATTATGTTTCCGGTAAATACAATTCTAGCATGAATAATAAACATTTATCATGATTATAAGGAAATAAATAATAACTTTATTATTGCCTCTAGGGCATATTTCCTTCAAGAACGGTTCTTGCTAAGCCCGTAGCAGCCACGTAAATCTTGCAACAACAAAGTAGAGGACGTCTAACTTGTTTTTGCAGGGCATGTTGTGATGTGATATGGTCAAGACGTGATGAGATATAAGTTGTTGTATGAGATGATCATGTTTTGTTGAAGTTATTGGCAACTGGCAGAAGCCTTATGGTTGTCTCTTTGTTGCATAAAGATGCAAGTGCCAAATAATTGCTTTACTTTATTGCTATGCGATAGCAATAGTTGCAAGAGCAATAGTTGGCGAGACGACCATGTGACGACACATTGATATAGATCAAGATGATGAAGATCATGGTGTCGTGCCGGTAACGATAGAGATCATGACAGTACTTTGGAGATGGAGATCAAAGGCGCAAGATGATC
>NW_021293916.1:0-1665 GCF_002162155.2 Triticum dicoccoides | reverse complement strand
TGTTCGTAAATCATGGAAATCATTTTGAGACCCCCATAACTAAGTAATAGTCCAAGAAACGGGCCAGAATCGGCCCAAACTGCGATTGTTCATGACCTGCACTTAAGCGCACCTTGGGGTTCAACAACCATGGAAATCGCTTTGGGGCCCCAAAACGGTGAGTAACAGTCCACGAAACGGGCCAGAATCGACAAAACCGCAAGTATGGATAACCAACCCGTAAGCGCACCCGGGGGTTCTTTAATCGTGGAAATCACTCCGGGGCCCCAAAACAGTGAGTAATAGCCCATGAAACGGGCCAGAATTGGCCAAAACTTCTAGTATTGATGACCGACGTGTAAACGCACCCCACGGTTCGTTAATCATGGAAATCACTCTGGGACCCCAAAACAGTGAGTGTTGATGACCGACGAGTAAATGCACCATGGGGTTCAGCATCACTGGAAATCGCTTCGGGACCCCTAAATGGTGAGTAATCTCCCACGAATCACGTCAGAATTGGCCAAAACTATGAGTGTTGACGAGAGACACGCAAATGCACACCGGGGATTATTGTGAATCGTGGAAATCGCTCTGGGACGCCAAAACGGTGAGTAATAGTCCACAAAACGGGACAGAATCGGCCAAACCTGTGAGTGTTGATGACCGACACATAAACGCACCGCAGTGTTCGTCAATCATGGAAATCACACCGGGACCCAAAAACAGAGTAATAGTCCAAGAAACGTGCCAGAATCGGCCAAAACTATGAGTGTTGATTACCGACACGTAAGCACATCTTGGGGTTCAACAACTATGGAAATCACTTTTTGACCACAAAACGGTGAGTAATAGTCCACGAAACGCGTCAGAATTGGCCAAAATTGTGAGTGTTGATGACCGACACATAAACGCACCCTGGGGTTCATAAATCATGGAAATCACTCCGGGACCCCCAAAACTAAGTAATACTCCAAGAAACGGGCCAGAATCGGCCCAAACTGTGATTGTTGATGACCTACACTTAAGCACACCTTGGGGTTCAACAACCATGGAAATCACTTTGGGGCCCCAAAATGGTGAGAAATAGTACACGAAACGGGTCAGAATCGTCAAAAACCATGAGTGTTGATAACCGACACATAAGCGCACCCGGGGGTTCATTAATCGTGGAAATCACTCTGGGGCCCCAAAACAAGGAGTAATAGTCCATGAAACGGGCCAGAATCGGCCAAAACTGCTAGTGTTGATGACCGGCATGTAAACACACTAAGGTTCGTATCATGGAAATCACTCCGGGACCCCAAAACAGTGAGTAATAGTCCATGAAACCGTCCAGAATCGGCCGAAACTATGAGTGTCGATGACCGACACGTAAACTCACGTTGGGGTTCAACAACTATGGAAATCGCTTCGGGACCCCTTAATGATGAGTAATAGTCCACGAATCGCGTCAGAATTGGCTAAAACTGTGAATATTGACGACAGACACGCAAACGCACGCCGGGGATTGTCAATCGTGGAAATAGCTCTGGGACGCCAAAACGGTGAGTAATAGTGCACGAAACGGGCTAGAAAATGGCCTAAATTGTGAGTGTTATTGACCGACACGTAAACGCACTCTAGAGTTTGTCAACAGTGGAAATCACACCGGGACCGCCAAAACGAAGTAATAGTGCAAGAAAT
>NW_021293915.1:0-1886 GCF_002162155.2 Triticum dicoccoides | reverse complement strand
GCAGAGCACCCACGAGCCGGGGGAGCTCTGTGTGGTGGCGGGCGGCGCGGTGTGACTCCGGCGCGCGTCACTTCTTCGAGCGGTGGCCGGGGACAGTGGGGGTGGGTGCGCTTGTGGCTCCCTCCCGCTGGCCTCCCTCGAACCGGCGACTCCCCGCTGCGTTGCCTTCTGGCGGCGGGGCTTCGGGGGCGTCGGGGATGGCTGCTGGATTCGGCTTGGGGGGTTCCGGCGGAGGTGCTCTGTGAGGCGCGGGGTGGTGGTGCTCACCCCTTGCCTTCTGGTGGGGGCGGCGTGTCTGCCGGCCTCGGATTGGCTTCGATCCGGCGGGGAGCGGGCGGGGCATGTTGGATCCTGTCGGATCTGACCTGTGGTGGACCGGATCCGGTCATGTGTGGCGGCGGGGCTGCAGTGGCCCTTCTCTGTGGAAATGTGCAGGAGGCAGTGCTCCACGACCTGTCGATGCTTCTAGGAGGTGGTATATGCTCACTTGGGCGAAAGCTCTGCTCCTGCCGGAGCCGGCGACGGTGACGCCTGCGGGCGCCGTGAACCTCCGTGGAGGCGACGCTGTCATGGTGAGTGCCCCTCCGAAAACCTGGGGAAACCCATGTTCCAAGTTCTCCTGGAACGGGTGATGGTGGCGCATTTTGTGTCGCATCCCTTCTTGAAGGCATCATCTAGGTTCGTCTCGGTTTGGCTATGTGGAGGCTGCTCGTTGTGGGTTCGATGGTGGTGGTGGTGCGCCCAATTTGGGGTTGATGGTGGTGTGTGCTTTGTTGGTGAGGAGGTGGTGCTCTATCTGCGAGATCGTGGCTCGGCCATGCGCCGGAATGGGTCTGATTTTCATCCGAAGCCGGGTTAGCAGGGTCGTCATCCTACTCAATGGATCACCTCATTCCTATATGGCACCTCTACCTCTGCGGGGGGCTGTTGGGTGGCGACCAGACGACCAACATTCAAGGCTCTCTCCTTGCTTGGTCAGATGAAGGTGTAAGTTGAGGTCCTCCTCCTTGCTTGGTCAGATGTGTGTGTGTGTGTGTGTGTGTGTCCTCTTGTTTCCCCCGTGTATTCTGGTTCACTTGAACCTATCTTGTATGGAGCTGCGAGGCTTCTAGGCAAATTTGATGGAATATATTCAGGTGGTTGAGGGCCCCCCTCCTCCCCCGGTGAAAATTTCAAAAAAAAAGTATTAAGCAAGACATCATGCAATTCCTCCTAAATATCTCTCCCTACAATTCTTCTAAATCCACGACTAATCTAATCTTCTGAATAATAGTTGCATCTTGCCGTAATTGATCACTGTCCATGATTTTGGTCCTAACTGGTTGGTACCTCTCATTCACAGCTCTAGTGGACCTTAATCGGTCAACATGTTTTTTTTTTTGTAAATTCCACTGTATATTTCAATGTATTTTTTATCAATAATTTTATTTGAGGTGGGGTTCTCCCTTCCCATTCAAACTAAAATTAGAATTCCTCTAGATTTGAGAGGATGTATATGTAATTATTTAGGTGTTTATCCATATATGACAAACACTAGTCAGAAATGCTCGATTTGTATGGTACCTCAATCTAAGCATGTTTTTCTACTCTGCTGCATACTACAATAATATCAATCGAATCGACACTTAGCACGCATGTTTCTCTATATATAAATTGTCCATGGGGCATACATGCACCACATGTATGTACCATAAAGAATTAGTGCCATGTCTGACTAGTTAAGTATATAGCCTACACGCACTTTCTCATATCCATGTAATGCACATTCCAATTCCCCAACATCCAGGCCAACATCGAGTATGAGATATAGCCTAGACCGCCATAGCTAGGACTGTAAGGTATCGGGAATGAGGAGCGACTTTCTGGTGGACGCCGGCTCGTGTGGT
>NW_021293914.1:0-1210 GCF_002162155.2 Triticum dicoccoides | reverse complement strand
TTCCAGTGACCCTTCCCCTTGCAATAAAAGCACTCAGTCTCAGGCTTGGGTCCATTCTTTGACTTCTTCCCGGTAACTGGCTTACCAGGCGCGGCAACATCTTTGCCGTCCTTCTTGAAGTTCTTCTTACCCTTGCCCTTCTTGAACTTAGTGGTCTTATTGACCATCAACACTTGATGTTCTTTCTTGATTTCAGCCTCTGCTGACTTCAGCATCGAGAACACTTCAGGAATGGTCTTTTCCATTCCCTGCATGTTGTAGTTCATCACAAAGCTCTTGTAGCTTGGTGGGAGCGACTGGAGGATTCTGTCAATGACCGCCTCATCTGGGAGGTTAATGTTCAGCTGGGTCATACGGTTGTGCAACCCAGACATCTTCAGGATGTGCTCACTGACAGAACTGTTTTCCTCCATCTTACAACTATAGAACTTGTCGGAGACATGATATCTCTCGACCCGGGCATGAGCTTGAAAAACTAGTTTCAGCTCTTCGAACATCTCATATGCTCCGTGATGCTCAAAACGCTTTTGGAGCCCCGGTTCTAAGCTGTAAAGCATGCCGCACTGAACGAGGGAGTAATCATCAGCGCGAGACTGCCAAGCATTCATAATGTCTTGGTTCTCTGGGACGGGAGCGTCACCTAGCGGTCCTTCTAGGACATATTGTTTCCTGGCAGCTATGAGGATGATCCTCAGGTTCCGGACCCAGTCCGTATAGTTACTGCCATCATCTTTCAGCTTGGTTTTCTCTAGGAACGCGTTGAAGTTCATGTTGACATTAGCGTTGGCCATTGATCTACAAGACATATTTGCAAAGGTTTTAGACTAAGTTCATGATAATAAAGTTCTAATCAAATTATGAACTCCCACTTAGATTAGACATCCCTTTAGTCATCTAAGTGTTACACGATCCGAGTCGACTAGCCCGTGTCCGATCATCACGTGAGACGGACTAGTCATCGTCGGTGAACATTTTCATGTTGATCATATCTTCCATACGACTCGTGTTCGACCTTTCGGTCTCCGTGTTCCGAGGCCATGTCTGCACATGCTAGGCTCGTCAAGTTAACCCTAAGTGTTTTCGCTGTGTAAAACTGTCTTACACCCGTTGTATGTGAACGTAAGAATCCATCACACCCGATCATCACGTGGTGCTTAGAAACGACGAACTGTAGCAACGGTGCATAGTTAGGGGAGAACACTTCTTGAAA
>NW_021293913.1:0-1288 GCF_002162155.2 Triticum dicoccoides | reverse complement strand
GCCAAGTAGAACCAATAGGATCTTCTTGGGTGATACTTGTTTGATCATGCTGAAAAAGATAGAAACTTTGCGCTCACGAAAATAATTGTTAAAATTCACCAGAATGTGATAAAATACGAATTCTTTTTGCAGTAGATCAATATATAAATAATCCAGGTTGTTCTAGTTTTTCAGAATTTTTGGAGTTCCATAAGTATTCGAACAAATCATATTACTACAGACTGTTCTGTTTTTGACAGATTCTGTTTTCTATGTGTTGTTTGCTTATTTTGATGAATCTATGAGTAGTATCGGGGGGTATGAACCATAGAGAAGTTGCAATACAGTAAATATTACACCAATATGAATTTAGAATGAGTTCACAACAGTACCTAAGTGGTGATTTATTTGCTCATACTAACGGAGCTTACGAGTTTTCTGTTGAGTTTTGTGTTGTGAAGTTTTCAAGTTTTAGGTCAAGATTCGATGGACTATGGAATAAGGAGTGGCAAGAGTCTAAGCTTGGGGATGCCAAAGGCACCCCAAGGTAATATTCAAGTACAACCAAGAGCCTAAGCTTGGGGCATCCCCTCTTTCGTCTTCGTTCATCGGTAACTTTACTTGGAGCTATATTTTTATTCACCACATGATATCTGTTTTGCTTGGAGCATCATTTTATTTTATTTTATTTTATTTTGCTTACTGTTTGAATAAAATACCAAGATCTGAAATTCTTAAATGTTAGAGAGTCTTCACATAGTTACATAATTATTCAACTACTCATTGATCTTCACTTATATCTTTCGGAGTAGTTTGTTCTTTGCTCTAGTGTTTCACTTATATCTTTTTAGAGCACGACGGTAGTTTTATTTTGAAGAAATAGATGAACTCTCATGATTCACTTATATTATTTTGAGAGTCTTTACAACAGCATGGTAATTTGCTTTGGTTATGAAATTAGTCCTAATATGATGGGCATCCAAGATGGGTATAATAAAAACTTTCATATAGAGTGCATTGAATACCATGAGAAGTTTGATACTTGATGATTGTTTTGAGATATGAAGGTGGTAATATTAGATTTGTGCTAGTTGAGTAATTGTGAAATTGAGAAATACTTGTGTTGAGGTTTGCAAGTCCCGTAGCATGCACGTATGGTAACCGTTGTGTGACAAATTTGAAGCATGAGGTGTTCTTTGATTGTCTTCCTTATGAGTGGCGGTCGGGGACGAGCGATGGTCCTTTTCTACCAATCTATCCCCCTAGGAGCATGCGCGTAGTGCTTGGTTTTGATGACTTGTAGATTTTT
>NW_021293912.1:0-8267 GCF_002162155.2 Triticum dicoccoides | reverse complement strand
GACTCCGGTGAACCGGGCTGTAGCGGGCTAACAGGACTCCGGTATTCATCGCGTGACATTTCCCCGAAGGAACAGACACAGGAACGAAGAAGGACACATGCCGGCCAGCCTAAGTGTTCCGGAGCAGTAGCAAGCTACCATGGCTCGGTGGAAACACTAGGAGACATTTCCCGATAAGAGAGGCTACTAAAGATAAACAACTAGATAGTCAGATCCCACACATACCAAGCATTTCAATAACATACACACAATATGCTCGATATGTGCAAACACAACATGGCATCACAACATGACTCTACGACTCAAGTAATTTATTCAATAGGCTCCAAGGAGCGAGATATTACAAACAGGGGTCTCATGACCCAACATTCAGAGCATACAAATCAAAGCACAAGCGGAAGCTATCATGTCTGGGTACAGACACCAATAATGGAAAAGGCTGAGAAGCCTGACTATCTATCAGATCCTGCCGAGGGCACAAGATCGTAGCTGAGGTAACAAGCTAAACGTCGAAGTCCACGTGGAACTACTAGTGAGACTGAAGTCTCTCTGCAAAAACATAAAATAGGCAAACGTGAGTACAAATGTACCCAGCAAGACTTACATCAGAACTAACTACATATGCATCATTTTCAACAAGGGGATGGTGGGGTTTAACTGCAGCAAGCCAGCTTTGACTCGGTGGCTATCCTAAACTACGACTGCAAGCGACTCTTTTGAGGTGGCGCACACGAGTCCACATATTCACCATATCAATACACCACTATGGATCCGCTCCCGTCTCCCTACGAGAACGCCATCCATAGCACTCACGCTTATCTTGCGCATTTTAAAGTATCCACTTTCACTTGTCTATGAACTGATATAAGCAACCCAGAAGTCCTTTTCCGCGGACACGGCTATTCGAATAGATGATGTTAACCCTGCAGGGGTGTACTTCTCCATACATGTTTCCACCACTTAGCGTCTGCACACGACATGTGCTCGGCAGACTTCAAGCGAAAGCCGACGTGGGTGTAGACCACGACCTACCTAAACACTCAAGTCTCTAGTCCAGGTTTATCGCCTATTCGGGTTCCATCCATGAGGAGATCCGGCCGGAGTTTCGCTCACAGCCCCAAACGATGTGAACAGGGTTCCCGAGATACCAAACGGGCATCCGGTACACCGTGCCACGTACCTACCGCATCACAGCCCACCCCTACGGTCAGCGCTGTCCACGGCCTCCAGTAAGCTACAAACACCAGAAACTACTTGCAACTCCTGGACAGAGGACTAGGGTGAATAAGAAGTCGAGCGGGGTCATATTTCAGGGCCCAATGTATGGTAGTAGCTGAATCATGGATCACAAACACAGAACTCAGTTCCTGAGGACGGCTTCAATGAGACAACCCACCATGTACTCCTACATGGCCTCTATACCAACACTGTCAGGACCCCGACTCGATGTCACATCGATCTAGCCGGTAACACCTCATATCACTTTGCGGCCTCACGCACGGTATCCCCACGGGTGTCGCCTTACCTTTGCCCGGGACCGTTTGCGCCTTTTGGCTCACGTATATGATAGTGTCGCTAGCATCCATATGATAAGGAGCCCGGGCTGACATGACTAGTCGTAAACCCAAAGTGGCACAGACTTACAGGGACAGGCATCCATGACCCAGCTTCGAACGTGTCGGTCATCAGCAAGTGGGTCCGGGCTGTAGCACTGGGCTAGCAGGACTCCGGTAAACCGGGCTGTAGCGGGCTAACAGGACTCCGGTACTCAAAGCGTGACATTTCCCCGAAGGGACAGACACCGGAACGAAGAAGGACACATGCCGGCCAGCCTAAGTGTTCCAGAGCAGTAGCAAGCTACCATGGCTCAGTGGTAACACTAGGAGACATTTCCCGGTAAGAGAGGCTACTAAAGATAAACAACTAGATAGTCAGATCCCACACATACCAAGCATTTCAATCATACACACAATATGCTCGATATGTGCAAATACAACATGGCATCACAACATGACTCTACGACTCAAGTAATTATTCAATAGGCTCCGAGGAGCGAGATATTACAAACAGGGGTCTCATGACCCAACAATCAGAGCATACAAGTCAAAGCACATGCGGAAGCTTAACATGTCTGAGTACAGACATCTATAAATGAAAAAGGCTGAGAAGCCTGACTATCTATCAGATCCTGCCGAGGGCACAAGATCGTAGCTGAGGTAACAAGCTAAACGTCGAAGTCCACGCGAAACTACTAGTGAGACCGAAGTCTCTCTGCAAAAACATAAAATAGGCAAACGTGAGTACAAATGTACCCAGCAAGACTTACATCAGAACTAACTACATATGCATCATTGTCAACAAAGGGGATGGTGGAGTTTGACTGCAGCAAGCCAGCTTTGACTCGGTGGCTATCCTAAACTACGACTGCAATGTAACTCTTTTGAGGTGGCGCACACGAGTCCACATATTCACCATATCAATACACCACTATGGATTCGCTCCCGTCTCCCTACGAGAACGCCATCCATAGCACTCACACTTATCTTGCGTATTTTAGGGTATCCACTTTCACTTGTCTATGAACTGATATAAGCAACCCAGAAGTCCTTTACCGCGGACACGGCTATTCGAATAGATGATGTTAACCCTGCAGGGGTGTACTTCTTCATACATGTTTCCACCACTTAGCGTCTGCACACGACATGTGCTCGGCAGACTTCAAGCGAAAGCCGACGTGGGTGTAGACCACGACCTACCTAAACACTCAAGTCTCTAGTCCAGGTTTATCGCCTATTCGGGTTCCATCCATGAGGAGATCCGGCCGGAGTTTCGCTCACAGCCCCAAACGATGTGAACAGGGTTCCGTGACACCAAACGGGCGCCCGGTATACCCGGCCACGTGCCTACCGCATCACAGCCCACCCCTACGGTCAGCGCTGTCCACGGCCTCCAGCATACTACAAACGCCAGAAACTACTTGCAACTCCTGGACAGAGGACAAGGGTGAATAAGAAGTCGAGCGGGGTCATATTTCAGGGCCCAATGCATGGTAGTAGCTGAATCATGGATCACAAACACAGAACTCAGTTCCTAAGGACGGCTTCAATGAGACAACCCACCATGTACTCCTACATGGCCTCTCACCGACACCTTTTACCAAATCGTGTTCACACACTTAGCTCACACATAGTAGGACATGTTCACACACCTCTGATTCATCCTCGATGAATCAGACCTGACTCAACTCTAAGCAGTAGCAGGCATGACAAACAAGCATGAATGAGTAGGCACATCAGGGCTCAAACAACTCCTACTCATGCTAGTGGGTTTCATCTATTTACTGTGGCAATGACAGGTCATGCAAAGGATAAAGGGGTTCAGCTACCGCAGCAAGTAACAGATGAATCGGTGTTGTCCTAATGCAGTAAAAGAGAGCAGGAGCGAGAGAGTAGGATTGTATCGAATGAACAAGGGGTTTTTGCTTGCCTGGCACTTCTGAAGATAACATTGAGTCTTCATCAGTGTCAACGATCACATCATCGGTATCACGTCTATCGAGAGGGGACAAATACCGGCAACACAGAAGGGAACACAATCAATGCAATGCACAATATGATGCATGATCATGACATGGCAAAATGAATGTGTTTTGGGCTAATGCAACTAGCAACAGATTAAATGAAGTTGGTTTGAATACAAGATTCAAATTCAAACTCCATATGTGATTATTCAAATGCCATTTAATTGATTTGTGCTAAACAGCAGCTATAAGTTGTTCTAACATGCATGAAAATGGTACAGATGGATTCCTTGAATTTTTCTGATAATTTTTCATATATAAATTATCTAATTTGGAGTTACGGTTGAATTTCTATGATTTTTAGAAGTTTTTACAAATTTCTGGAATTTCCTGAATATTTATAAATTGAACTAAATTCCAGAAAAGGAATATTGCGTCAGCATGGCGTAAGGCTGAGGTCAGCAGGTCAACTGGGTCGCCCAGAGTCAAACCTGACGTGTGGGGGCCACACGTCAGTGACACAGGTTAGACAGGGGGGGTTAGTTTAGTTTAATTAAAGATTAGGGGCACTAGGGCCCACATGTCAGTGTCAGGGGGTTAGCTTAGGTGGTGATTAGCTTAAACTAATCACCTGATGGCGGGGGCCCACCTGTCATAGACCCAGGGGAGGTCAAACCCCTGGTCAAACGACTCAATCCCGCCGGCGTTGAGTCGCCGGCGAGGCCGAGGCGGCAGAGGCCTTCGGGTTTCTTGCTCCGGCGACCAAATGGCCGGCGGAGGGCATCTACGGAATGCCCAGGCTCGCGCGCATCTAACAGGGCAAACGGGAGAAGCTAGGGCGGCCGTAATCCTCGCCGGCGTCGAGCTCAGCGGCTGCCGGACCTCGAGCGTTGGCGGGAACGGCGCTACGGTGCACAAGAGGGGAAACGGAAGGGCGCTGCGGCCTCCTGGGGTTGCGGTGAGCACGACGGTGGGCTCGGGAGCGAGCTGCGGTGGCTGTGGCCACGGCCACGCCATGGCCGGCGGCGAGAAGCTCTCGGCCGCGGTGGATAACCTAGCTACGGCGCGCGAACGACGAAACAGAGAGGGGGAAACGGACGGAGAGCTCACGTAGACCCTGTAGAGGTGGACGGCGAGCTTGAGGGAGGCCGGACGGGGGCGGATTTGACGGCGGCGATCCGCGATGGCCGAGGAGGGGAACGGCGAAGCTGGCAGCATCCAGGGCTTCCGGAGGGCCGTGGATCGGTGGGGAGGAAGAGGGGGTCGAGGCGGAGCCTTTGAGCGCATCGGCGAGGCTAGGGGGTGCCGGTGGCCGCGAGGGAGCTCGTCGGGGTGTCGAGGTGGAGCGGCAAGCAGGAGGTGGCCGGGGCGTGCGCCGGCGTGCGTCGGCCACGCGCCTGTGCCTACTGGCGCGAGGAGGAAGGCGACAGGGGGGGGGAGTGGAGATGGGCTGGGCCGCACAGGAGCTGGGCCGGCTGGCTACCGGGTGAGCGCCAGATAAGTCCTTCTCTCTCTCTCTTTCATTTCTATTTAATTCTGTTTTCTATTTTCTGTAGTTTGTTTTGATTTAGTTTAGACACTAAACCATTTTATAAAATCCTGGAAATAGTTATGTGGCTAGGACTAAAATATACCAAACCACATAAAATGTTCCAGTAATTATTGGACATATATTATTTATATATCAAATATATATCCAATGCAAATAGCTATTTATTTAATTCAAAGGCCCAAAATAATTAACTCTGAGATACCAAAAATATTGTTTTGAGTTTTACCTCTTTGCAATATTTTCAGAGACTAAGAGGAACATTTTCTTGGACTTCTTTGAGGAGATTTTAATGTTGATCATTTTTAGAAGGTTTCTGAGGCTTTAAAAATTCCTCAATTCAAATTTCATTTGAATTAAAACATGATACTCCCATGAGGTCTAGCCTAGTGCATAACAGGACCAGGGATGTGACAACTCACCCCCACTAAACAAAAATCTCGTCCCGAGATTCAAGCGTAGGGTAGGGTGAAGGGGAAACGCAAACTAGCACAATCTTCACGATCCAGGGTGCACTTTATCAAAGCGTTGATTCGATCACCATCTTTGTCTCGAAGTCTTGCTCTGAGAACTCCAACTAACATGACAACGAGAGGAAAGGAAAGATCCTAAAAGAATGGTTCTTCTCGAAGGTCGAACAACTCAGGATTAACTCACGGAATGAGACATAGCAACATCTCTCGAGCTGAGAGGCGAAGCACACATCCATAGGAATGGAGTGAAGCAGATGATGAAGGTTCACTAGGTAGACCACAATTTCACGCTTAAGAAGGTGGTAATCGATTGTCAACGTAGCGAGGAGTTGAGTTGCCATGATACCATAACGACACACCTTAGGGAAGGTGACTCGTAGAGATATCCCCTTAAGTGGCAAAAAGAATTACTTTTGATTCAGAGATCATTGAAACTCTTTAAACCAGCCTAAGGCAATTCTCGAGCGATCATTTGGAGGGGGTCGGTAGAATGGCATACTTGGACTTGGATGATGTGGATTACCTTGTTGAAGACAACGTAATGGATGAATTTGCTTACCACCGGAAATGGAAGAGACCCGTGGTAGAATGGCACATTGGCGGTGCAAGCTGGGAACAAAATGCAAATGCTGGGAATGATTCTGGTAACTGGGGAAGAACCCAACAATAGGGAGTGAATCCACTGTTGAGAAGTTATAGCATAACCGAGGAAGTTGAGAGCAAACCTAGCTAGTGCCGATGGTAACACCTAACGCTTGTGCGTGCTCTCAAGAACTTGATCATTTCCATAATCATCAAGGTTTTACCAATATCCGTGTCAAGGATTCTGGCAACACAACTTACTACCATGATGAATACCGGTGGAAGATGCCGATGCAAAGGAAGATAACACCTTCTTAGATTTCACCTTGGCGAGGCCAAGGAAACAAAATCTGGATGATCGACCGAGAGACATTTAGCACTCCGCTTCTAATGTTCTCCTTGATGTGCTAGCGTAACCCATTCATAGATATGGTTTGATATCTAGAACATCAAGTAAAAGGTCGGACTTCGGGATCTCAAAATCCATAGGGGCAACTAGGGAGTAAATCCTACGAAATCCCTATGGGGAGGTGGCCAACTTCCTCAATCAAGATATTATAATAACAGGTCTTCCGGCTGGGTGTGTTGGCCACGACATCCACTTTACCAGTTTTCGAGGGACCGATATTATAGTTCTTGGGAAATGTTCCAAACCATCATATCTGCCTGAGATTCAGATCTGGTTGGTGTCAGGATATTCCAGACTCATCGAGTCTAGGAAGAAAAATGAAAGTTTGCAACACAATTCGACGAGACAACGATGCGAGATTCTCGGGGAATGAACTACGATAGTAAGCTCCAAAACATGAGCTGGTTCTGCTACAAACATGTGAACACGCTGTCCCAGACAAACATGACCACGTGGTAGTCTTATAATAAAACACTACCGAGTTCAGGTGGGGAACCATCATTAATGACATCGAAGTCTCCACGCGTGGAAGTCAAAAGAGTTCACCTTGGACAGACTCCTTTATCTTTGAACAACTCAATCAGTGGCTTGGTGTGCTCGGAACACATATGGAATGAAGGTTGCAAGTCTCCAGACCACAGAATACTTCGCACGTATGCATGACTGACTTGGGATGATTCCAGAGGAAGCAAAACTAACTTTCTCAAATCCACGGCGGCAACTTTCACCAAATGCACGTGTATAAGAGGAAGTCACTCCTTTCATCAAACAAATACTTCATGAGTTAGCATGAAGAAATGCTTTCAAAAGTTTCCAACACTAGCTTAATGTTCAACAAAATCATGGAGGAGATAAGGATGTTGTCAATGGGCTCAACAACAATTCTTCCGGGTTTCCCTTTAGAAGGAATTTCATAGTTAAGAGAACAAGTGTTAGCATTGGTCAGACCCAAAAGATATAATGGTGTATGCTAGAGGGATCAACCACGAGTAAGACAACATTACGAATATCGTTGGTTCTGGTCTGATTGGATAATAGCCCATACTCAAATTATAGATGGGGTAAGACAATAGGTCCAACAACTGATCACAAGGACCAATTAATGAAGATATCATCTTTCTTCAACACACACACATACACAGAAAGATATCCCTTAACATGAACTAAGTCAGACAAGCTTTTATCTTCCAACTCTCCAAGTTGTTGTCTAGCTTAACCAACTAGCTCCGGGATATCCATCATAGATTCTTGGAGAAAGGGTGGTTCACAAGAACCCGACTTGATCACGAGCTCAACATAGCAGTCAGGTGACAACCTGGTAATACTTCCGAGAAGATATTCGGAAAATCACGAACCACCGGTATGTTACTAAGCTTGAGAACAATCTCGCTTTTGAGGGCAAGACGATATGATCAAATGAGTGAGGACTTGACAAGATCCTAACTCATCAATCGAAGGGTGCACCGAAATAAGGACTAGGTAGCACGATCAGTCTTAGAAGGATGATTCAAAAACCAACATACTAAGAATGAAATTATTATCCTTTAACTACCAAGCAACGAGGTTGCTGGGAGTATTGATTTCACACATCACAATTCATTTGTCGGTATTCCGGTTGCATCAACACGAGGGCCGAGGAATGACTAATGATGGTGAGAAGTATCACTGTACCAAGAGTTCATAGGATGGTGTGCAATTCCTATAACAATCTCGATATAGAATAAGGTAATACTC
>NW_021293911.1:0-801 GCF_002162155.2 Triticum dicoccoides | reverse complement strand
GTTCCTATAGCACATGTGCCCACGTCGTGCAAAAAAACTCATGATTTTATCGTGCTCCGAGTATTTACTAATATTGATGCCGCATCGTTATCGCAGAATGTCTACTACCGTGTCATCGTCGTCCGTGAGGGGGGGGGGGCACGCCCCGAAGACGCGTCCCGCCTCTTCGGACATGCCACCACACCACCCCGCCTGTATGAGGGCCCGGTGCGACGCTCCGGTGGCATTGCTACCCCCCAATGCACCCGTCCCGCCTAACCCTGTAGCGTTTGACCACGGGATCTAGCCCTTTGACTTTGCACGGACGGGCTTTGACCAGTGGACCTCCCCACCCGGTTGTGTTAAGTCAGCCCATAGGAACACTTTGGAGCAACATCCAGGCCAGACCCACAGCAAGATCCCCTCCGTGTAGACCCGAGGCGTCCATTTCCCCCCTCCAGGTGCCGGCGGCGGCGCCGTCCGTGACGGGGGCACACCGCGGACACGCGTGCCTTGCGTTTGCAACCGCCACAACACTTCCAGACTTATGAGAGGCCGCCTACGCAAGATTTGGCGGCATGCTAGCCACCGGAGGCCGCCGGCCACAGCCGTAGACGCGCGAAGGGCAATCCACGTAGAGGGAATTTTTCGGATACTTCTCCATCACCAAAAAATATGAAAAAATACCATCGTTCCAATAGCACATGTGCTCACGTCGTGCAAAAAAACTCATGATTTTATCGCGCTCCGAGTATTTAGTAATATTGACGCCGCATCGTTACCGCAGAACGTCTACTACCGTGTCATCGCCGTCCGTGAGGG
>NW_021293910.1:0-1416 GCF_002162155.2 Triticum dicoccoides | reverse complement strand
AGTATAATAAGCAGGGACGAAAGTATGTCGCATGGCAAGTTTCAAATCATCCCAAGTAGTAGGTATATAATCAGGGTGTAACCGACAATATTCACTCCACCAAACCAAAGCATAACCAGTGAAAGAACCAACCGCAACCTTAACCTTTTTATGTTCATCGAAATTATGGGAAGCAAATATATTTTTTATGTCGAACTCCCATTCAATATATAAAGCAGGTTTAAAACGGCCATTAAATGGTGGTATAGATACATTAACCTGATCATGTGCATTTGGATGTTTGTGCACCTCTCGTGACGGTTGTGGTATTTGCAAAGGTGGTGGCACGTCTCCCGTGATCGACAAAGCCCATGAATTGACTCTGGATCCTGTCATGATTAGTAGAACAAGAAACAAAACCCAAAAATAATGTTCCTATAACTACTAGGATGTGGTGGTAAAACGCTCACACTAAAGCAAATATCAATGTCTTACAAGTTCTTACCATGCAGCAGGCGGTGATCGGCAACCAGCGGTGTCAAGTAACTCCGAATATTGAGTAAAGCGATTGCCAGGGGAGCGTACGTATACACGGTGTAGAAATATGTGGAGCTGGGTTGGCTATATATGGTAGCAAAAGATTAGCAATAATCAATTCAGAGATGCAATGTTGAATAAACGCTCAACGACGGTATTGTGCTGGTCCTAGGCTAGACCGGACTAGAGACGCGAGCCTAGAACACTAATGAGGTCACGGCGTAGCACAACTAGCATCAATGAAGGATACTAAGTAGCTCTTGACAGCAAGATATAAGTGAAGATCACAACAGTAGTGAAGATAATGAGGTGAAACAACAGCCAAGCAGGATATATCAACAACTTTGTCTCCAACTTTCCTCTGAAAAAGTTTGTGCCGATTTTTTTGTTTTTTTTTTCTTCTCTTTTTTTTTCCTCACACTTTTTTTTCTTTCTCTCCTTTTTTTTTCTCTGACTTTTTTTTTCTCTCGTTTTTTTTCTCTCTTTTTTTTCTCCCTCTTTCCAAAACAAACTAGATAAGATGCAGATTGGATCAAGTGAAGATGTGAACGATCTCAACTATTATTATGACAATGAATGGTGGGTAGCACGTGGTGGAAATTGATGGATGGGTGGTGGACAGCGGAAGAGATAATGATGCAGCGGTGGCGTGACTAATGTGAACAGAACTCGAAACTCTAAACGAACTAGACACTAAGACCAGCAACTCGACACGACGATGCAATCGATAATTCAACTATGCAATCAATGAAAAGAAAATTGCAACGGCTCAGACTGGCTTGGACCAAGGATGAATAGATCTAACTCTTTTTTGTGGCTTTTTCTTGGACAATAGGTAAGAAAGTAAATCTAATCTAGGAAAACTGGAAATTCTCACCGAGCAACCTGAAAACTGATACC
>NW_021293909.1:0-2415 GCF_002162155.2 Triticum dicoccoides | reverse complement strand
TTGAGAAACCTCCTTTTCCTGTTAGGATAAAGGATCATGCTAAAACTTCGACTGCTGTTCGTAAGAGTAATACTAGGACTTATACACCTCCTAAGAAAATCAAAGTTGAACCTAGTATTGCTATGGTTAAAGATCTCTTGGATGATGATTTAGATGGGCATGTTATTTATTTCTGTGGTGAGACTGCTAATATTGTTAGACCAGATACTAAGATACATAGACCTTTGGTAGGCATGCCTGTTATTTTTGTTAAAATAGGAGATCGTTTTTATCATGGCTTATGTGATATGGGTGCTAATGCTACTACAATACCCTATGACTTATATAAAGAAATTATGCATGATATTGCACCCGTTGAGTTGGAAGGTATTGATGTTACTATCAAGCTTGCCAATAGGGATACTATTTCACCAATTGGGATTGTTAGAGATGTTGAAGTCTTGTGTGGGAAGGTTAAATACCCTGCTGATTTTCTTGTTCTTAGTTCCCCACAAGATGACTTTTTCCCCATTATTTTTGGTAGGCCCTTCTTAAATATTGTTAATGCTAAAATTGGTTGTGAAAAGGATACTGTCACAATTGGCTTAGACGGTATGTCTCATGAGTTTAATTTTGCTAAAATTCATAGACAACCTCGTGATAGAGAATCACCTAGTAAGGATGAGATTATTGGTCTTGCTTCCATTGCTGTACCTCCTACTGATCCATTAGAACAATATTTGCTAGACCACGAAAATGATATGTTTATGAAGGAAAGAAGGGAAATAGATGAAGTGTTCCTTAAACAGGAACCTATGCTGAAACATAACCTTCCCGTTGAAATTCTTGGGGACCCCCCTCCACCCAAGGGTGATACCGTGTTTAAACTCAAACCATTACCTAATAATCTTAAGTATGCTTACCTTGATGAAAAGAAGATATATCCTGTTATTATTAGTGCTAACCTTTCAGAGCAAGAAGAAGAAGGATTATTGAAAACTCTGAAGAAGCACCAAGCAGCTATTGGATATACTCTGGATGATCTTAAGGGCATTAGTACCACGTTATGCCGACACAAAATTACAGTGGAGAAAGATGCCAAACCAGTTAGAGATCCTCAACGACGACTAAATCCCAATATGAAAGAACTGGTAAGAAAGGAGATACTAAAGCTCCTTGAGGCAGGTATAATTTATCCTGTTGCTGATAGTAAATGGGTAAGCCCTGTCCATTGTGTACCTAAAAAGGGAGGTATTACCGTTGTTCCTAATGATAAAGATGAATTGATCCTGCAAAGAATTATTACAGGTTATAGGATGGTAATTTCCGTAAATTAAATAAGGCTACTAAGAAAGATCATTACCCTTTACCTTTTATTGATCAAATGCTAGAAAGACTGTCCAAACACACACACTTCTGCTTTCTAGATGGTTATTCTGGTTTCTCTCAAAATAGCTGTGTCAGCGGGGGGTCAATCTAAAACTACTTTTACTTGCCCTTTCGATACTTTTGCTTATAGACGTATGCCTTTTGGTTTATGTAATGCACCTGCTACCTTTCAAAGATGCATGATGGCTATATTCTCTGACTTTTGTGAAAAGATTTGTGAGGTATTCATGGATGATTTCTTCGTTTATGGATCCTCTTTTGATGATTGCTTGAGCAACCTTGATCGAGTTTTGCAGAGATGTGAAGACACTAGTCTCGTCTTGAATTGGGAAAAGTGCCACTTTATGGTGAATGAAGGCATTGTTTTAGGGCACAAGATCTCGGAGAGAGGTATCGAAGTTGATAAAGCTAAAGTTGATGCTATTGAAAAGATGCCATGTCCCAAGGACATAAAAGGTATAAGAAGTTTCCTTGGCCATGCCGGTTTTTATAGGAGGTTCATTAAGGACTTTTCTAAAATCTCTAGGCCTCTGACTAATTTATTGCAAAAAGATATTCCTTTTGTCTTTGATGATGATTGTGTAGAAGCATTTGAAATACTTAAGAAAGCTTTGATCACTGTACCTATTGTTCAGCCACCTGATTGGAATTTACCTTTTGAAATTATGTGTGATGCTAGTGATTATGCTGTAGGTGCTGTTCTAGGGCAAAGAGTTGATAAGAAATTGAATGTTATCCAGTATGCTAGTAAGACCCTTGATACTGCCCAGAGAAATTATGCTACTACTGAAAAAGAATTCTTAGCAGTTGTGTTTGCATGTGATAAGTTTAGACCTTATATTGTTGATTCCAAAGTTACTATTCAATTGATCATGCTGCTATTAAATATCTTATGGAAAAGAAAGATGCTAAGCCTAGACTCATTAGATGGGTTCTCTTGCTCCAAGAATTTGATTTGCATATTGTTGATAGAAAGGGAGCTGAGAACCCCGTCGCAGACAACTTGTCTAGGTTAGAGAATGTTCTTGATGACCCACTGCCTATTGA
>NW_021293908.1:0-1939 GCF_002162155.2 Triticum dicoccoides | reverse complement strand
TCTCGCCATCTCTGGCAGGAGATCCCGGAGGCGAGTCAGCGCCTTGAGGGCAGCAGTCTCCACGGCGAGAAGCAGTGTCGCCATCTGGGGTCCCTCAAAGAACCAGCTCGTCGGGGCGTCATTCGCCCTCACGACTACCTCCACGTGATACTCCCTCTTGGTGCTGTCGACCCAGTGCTCGTGGTAGGAGAAGGTGGGGACTCGAGTGAACTGGCACTTCCTGAGGCTATCCTCAAGAAGCACAGGAAACCCAGTGGTCAGGAAGTCCTCGGGTACGGCGGCCATCTACAAAAAGTGGAAGGGAAAGGGTCAATAAAGGAATGTGACCTATGTTTGGGATACTAACATAAACATAGGTATATGGGTAACCTGGTGGATAGTCTCGCTCTAACTAACGTCCATGCTAACTAAGGCTTCCTACAGTCAGGATGGCTCTGACACCAGCTCTGTGGGGACCCCGACTCGCAAGTCGTGATCACCGAATGCACGTGTACAGTGATCCCAGAGATCAATGCTCACTGAACACACAGAAGCTGAATAACAAGAGTCTTACATCCATACATATCGTCTTACACAAATAGTGACCAACATGGTCAAGTCTTACATCGATAAAGCCTTAAGGGTTGAACATCAACTGAAACATAGCAGCGGAAAACGTCGTCGATAAGTAGAACCCATGCCATCTGCCTTAACCCTACAGGCATTCTGACTGGGAAAACGCCCTAGTTCGCATGATCGCCTCCAAAGAACTCTTCTCCGAACTCCGGTTCTTCCATGCCTGGTTAATTAAATAACCAGTGGCAAGCCAATGAGTACTTTGAATGTACTCGCAAGCAACCCATGATTTGGTTCAAGGTACAGTAATGCATGACATAGGTAAAGTTTTGCATAAAGCTAGTTTTGAGTGCAGGACATGTTCAACATCCTATAAAGCATGCATCAAGAGAATTCAAGTAACCATAAGATCTGGTCACAGATATCAACATAAATAGAAAGGGGCACCAACCCATTTATCATAAACAGAGAGGGCACCAACCCATCTCAATCGTGTCAAGTCCTCTGACTTGATCCAAGACAACACCATCATCTCACACACACACCGGGTTTGAAAACAAGTGGACGTAGCCCAAGAGCGGTTACCCAACTGTCCTTGACCGTGGACACGGCTATTCGAATAGTTTTACACTCTGCAGAGGTTGCACACTTTACCCACTAGATCCGGGGAACTTCCGTGTCATCCATGACCCGCGGTACCTCAAGTACCCGGGGTAAGCACCCGATCACTACCTTTCCCTAGACGACACTAACATGGAGTCCACTCGATTGGTAGTAACCCCCATGCCGAACATTTCACATCATAAAGTTGTGGAGCCTCGCTCCCATTTTCATCATATACCACAAGCACGGGGTACCAACGGTGTGTCCGGTGCCCTGTGAAAACAGTCATGGCCGCCCTACCTGGCACGACCCCGTCCCAAGAGAGAGCACCAACTCTCCCCCGTCACTAGTAATGCAGGCTCCAAGCTAGTATCGGTCTAGGTACTCAATAATGCCCTTTCCCATATAAGGGTAGAGTGGTCGCGCATGTAAGGTTGGAATAACGGTCGCAACTCCGACCAATCCGTTTTGAAAACAACACACACCTTCCTTGGCACACCACTTCGTCATCAAGTGGTCACCCATCTCATCATCTCCCTCGGGCATAAGTGGCACCCGACGGGGTTTTCGAAAAGACTTTTGAAATCACATTGCCTCCTTCACCATGCACAAACCCACCCCATTTGCGTAGCATCTACATTTGCATCCTATCTACTCCCACCGGCATAACCCTCATAAGAAGGTAGGGCCATGCACACTGCAAGTATCAACGAGGAAGTAATCGTGGTAACCAACCCACGTGGTTCACCATCTCATCATGATTCCGATGCATCGATAATAA
>NW_021293907.1:0-4804 GCF_002162155.2 Triticum dicoccoides | reverse complement strand
AGGGGACTGATCTGTGTGCATTCTGCGTTTGCGAGAACATTCGCATGATGGCGTCCGAAAGGAGCAGATCTCAAAGACAGGAATGGGTACGCTTGTCAAAACACTATTCACAATTTTTACACCATTATCGATATCTAGTCACACAACTAATACACATGCATATTGATCTCCTTCTTAACAGTTCAGAGAGGTGCGGGCGAAGCTCCTAGAAATGGAGCGCGTAGAAGCACTTCAAGAGGAAATAGCGGGATTTTTGCTCGACCAGGTCATAAATCCGAAGGGAGAATACTATTACCCGCTACCGCCCCCATGAAAACCACTTCCAATTGTCATCGTGCTCCGAAGGCACCAATTAGGCTAATGCCACTGGCTCCGAAGGCAACATGCATATGTAGGAGAAATTGTATATAGCTATACATGTGTGTATGTGTGAATTAATTAATATGATGGTTTGTGAGACATTGATGATATATACATGCATGATTGGTTCTACTAGAAATAATATATATATATATATATATATATATATATATATATATGCATAACATGTACAATGTGTAGTATCGTAAAATACCAGCAAACAAAAAAGAATTAAAATGGAAACACAAAATTAAATGAAAAAGAAATCATAAAACTAAAAAACCAAACCTTATAGTACCGGTTGGACCAACCGGTACTAAAGGGCTCCAGGCCCCTGGAGCTGGCTCGTGCCACGTGGTTTCCCTTTAACACCGGTTCGTGCTGAACCAGTACTAAAGGGGGGGCCTTTAGTGCCCACACTTTAGTGCCGGTTATGGAACCGGCACTAAAGGGCCTTACGAACCGGTGCTATTGCCCGGTTCTGCACTAGTGTATAAAAAACGGTTTGAATAATAGTCAGACCGTGGCGTGATGTCATGTTTCAAAGACCTGTCAGCAGATTAGATTCGTGTATTATTGTTCTCTGTACGGCGGTATGTAAAGAGCCGGACACGGTCCTTGTGTTCGTAATTTATCTTGGAGTATTCGGAGATGGAACCCGCCTCGCAATGCCGAAGACAATCTACACGCCAGACTCAACATCATTGAAGCCTGGTTCAGGGGCTACTGAGGGAGTCCTGGAAAACGGGGTATCCGGGCAGCCGGACTATGTACTTTGGCCGGACTGTTGGACTATGAAGACACAAGATTGAAGACTTCGTCCCGTGTCTGGATGGGACTCTCCTTGGCATGGAAGGCAAGCTTGGCGATTCAGATGTAGATCTCCTTCTCTGTAACCGACTCTGTGTAACCCTAGCCCCCTCCGGTGTCTATATAAACCGGAGGGTTTAGTGCGTACAACAACAATCATACCATAGGCTAGCTTCTAGGGTTTAGCCTCTCTGATCTCGTGGTAGATCAACTCTTGTAATACTCATATCATCAAGATCAATCAAGCAGGAAGTAGGGTATTACCTCCATCGAGAGGGCCCGAACCTGGGTAAACATCGTGTCCCCAGTCTCCTGTTACCATTAGCCTTAGACGCACAGTTCGGGACCCCCTACCCGAGATCCGCCGGTTTTGACACCGACAGGCCCCTTGAGCACCCCCTGACCGACTTCTTCACCTATATATTCCCATATACCCTAAAAACATCGATAACAAAGATAGATCAGGAGTTCCGCCGCCGCAAGCCTCTGTAGCCACCAAAATTCAATCGAGACCCTGTTCCGGCACCCTGCCGGAGGGGGATCCCTCACCGGTGGCCTTCTTCATCATACCGATGATCTCCATGACGAGGAGCGAGTAGTTAACCCTCGGGGCTGAGGGTATGTACCAGTAGCTATGTGTTTGATCTCTCTCTCTCTCTCGCGCGCGTTCTCTTTATGGCACAATCTTGATGTATCACGAGCTTTGCTATTATAGTTGGATCTTATGATGTTTCTCCCCCTCTACTCTCTTGTAATGGATTGAGTGTTTCCTTTGAAGTTATCTTATTGGATTGAGTCTTTAAGGATTTGAGAACACTTGATGTATGTCTTGCTGTGCTTATCTATGGTGACAATGGGATATCGCGTGATCCACTTGATGTATGTTTTGGTGATCAACTTGCGGGTTCCGCCCATGAACCTATGCATAGGGGTTGGCACACGTTTTCGTCTTGGCTCTCCGGTGGAAACTTTGGGGCACTCTTTGAAGTACTTTGTGTTGGTTCAATAGATGAATCTGAGATTGTGTGATGCATATCGTATAATCATGGCCAAGGATACTTGAGGTGACAATGGAGTATCTAGGTGACATTAGGGTTTTGGTTGATTTGTGTCCTAAGGTGTTATTCTAGTATGAACTCTATGATAGATTGAACGGAAAGAATAGCTTCATGTTATTTTACTACGAACTCTTGAATAGATCGAGCAGAAAGGATAACTTTGAGGTGGTTTCGTACCCTACCATGATCTCTTCGTTTGTTCTCCGCTATTAGTGGCTTTGGAGTGACTCTTTGTTGCATGTTAAGGGATTGTTATATGATCTATCTATGTTATTATTGTTGAGAGAACTTGCACTAGTGAAAGTATGAACCTTAGGCCTTGTTTCCTAGCATTGCAATACCGTTTACGCTCACATTTGCCATTAGTGACCTTGCTGTTTTTATAATTTCAGATTACAAATACCTTTATCTACTATCCATATTGAACTTGTATCACCATCTCTTCGCCGAACTAGTGCACCTATACAATTTACCATTGTATTGGGTGTGTTGGGGACACAAGAGACTCTTTGTTATTTGGTTGCAGGGTTGTTTGAGAGAGACCGTCTTCATCCTACGCCTCCCATGGATTGACAAACCTTAGGTCATCCACTTGAGAAAAATTTGCTACTGTCCTACAAACCTCTGCACTTGGAGGCCCAACAACGTCTACAAGAAGAAGGTTGTGTGGTAGACATCACATACCCCCATGGCTTTCCCACCATTGAGCAGATGGACCTTTCAAGTGGAATGTCGCAAAGGTGACATAACTGGCAGGGGCAACATTAGTCGACTCCATCTCAAACAGGATGTCACGAAGCCAATCATCAGCATCCATAGGATTGGTGGAGTTGCAGAAAATGGATGGGTTGAGATGCACGAATTCCTGCAGTGTTATTGGGGCAGGCTGTTGATGAGCATTCTGGTTTGGAAACTAATACATTACTCCAGTCATAAACTGACGATTCAGCTCAAGCTGCTGCATCATTGCGGCAATATAGGGTGGGGGTGGAGGATCGTCATCCATCCTGCTAAAAACATCAGGAAGCAATTTAACAGGGGGTGGAGCAGGTGTAAGGAGTCATTCATTATGTAACTTGAACAATGAGCAAAGGCACAGTATGTATAAAACAGTAGTCATTAAAGACATACAGATACATATATAGAGCCAAATACACGTTGTTAGTAGGAGTTTGGACAAGAGGATCATCTTAGACATAGTAGGCGGCACACATGCATGCGATGGAAGGATACAACAACGAAACATAGCGAAGGCTACATCATCATCGGAGAAAACCACTAGAGCAAGGAATCCGCAGGGGACGATGCAGGATGCCCTCGATAGAAGGATTTCTGCGGCCTGTGGACAAAGTGAAGCAGATCCTGGCTCCCAATTCAAGAAAGGCATGATACAAATCTCCGGGTGGATGTGATCACGAGAACCTAGGGTAGAGTTAGCAAAACCATTTAACCCGAATAGAAGAGAGATTAGAGTCCCAGAGTAAAGGGCGAGGAGTAAAAGATCCTAATACCACCCAATGGCGATGTGGGCCCGTATGCCACACAATGATGTTAGTAAAACAATTTTTGAAAGACTAGACTCAACTTTGGCCAAGGAGTTGGAAAAGGGGATCCTACAGGCAGTCAGCTTTGATACCAACTTGTCACGCCCCCAATTCAATCATACACTAATCATACACGCAAATGTGTACGATCAAGATCAGGGACTCATGGGAAGATATCACAACACAACTCTAGACACAAATAAAAATAATACAAGCTTTATATTACAAGCCAGGGGCCTCGAGGGCTCGAATACATAGCTCGATGCACAAGAGTTAGTGGAAGCACCAATATCTGAGTACAGACATAAGTTAAACAAGTTTTGCCTTAAGAAGGCTAGCACAAAATCAACATGATCGAAGAGTCAAGGCCTCCTGCCTAGGACCTCCTAAACTACTCTTGGTCGTCGACGGTCTCCACGTAGTATCATCCATCGGCGGTGGCATATGGCTCCAGGGATCCATCATCTGGTTGCATCAACCGAAAAGAAGAAAGAAGGGGAGGAAAGGGGTAGCAAAGCAACCATGAGTACTCATCCAAAGTACTCGCAAGCAAAAGATCTATACTAAGTATGCACTAGTATCAAATGGAAGGTTTGTATCTATGGATTGAACTACAAAATGCCAGAATAGAGGGGAAGGCCTAGCCTATCGAAGACTAGCATCTTCAAGCAGCTCCAAGCATCTTGCAGCATGTAGAAGAGTAAAGAATCGCAATTTATAATTATCAAACATGTTGCAACATTAACGCCGAGAGATCCTTCCTCGACTCCCTGCGAGAAAGCAATCACGGAGCCACATATCTCAAGTATCCATTTCTAGTTGAATAAGATCAGGATATAAGTCTGAACGTCCATTACCGTGGACATGGCTATTAATAGATACTCTGCCCTGCACGGGTGCACTAGTTTTCCAACACGCTTGATTACTCTGGCTAGACACACTTTTCTCGGTCAATGCCCATCCTCGGAAGATCAACACGTCGCAGCCCTACCTAGGCTCAGCTAAGATGTCCCCGCCGGTCTACAAAAAAAA
>NW_021293906.1:0-1296 GCF_002162155.2 Triticum dicoccoides | reverse complement strand
TCATGAATCTTTGAAACATATTAAAAGTCAAGCTAAACTGAATCGTAGACATGCTAAATGGGTTGAATTCATTGAGACTTTCCCTTATGTCATTAAACACAAGAAGGGAAAAGAAAATGTTATTGCTGATGCATTGTCTCGTCGCTATACTATGCTTTCACAACTTGACTTCAAAATATTTGGTTTGGAGACCATCAAAGATCAATATGTGCGTGATGCTGATTTTAAAGATGTAATGCAGAATTGTAAAGAAGGAAGAATGTGGAACAAGTTTGTTGTTAACGATGGATTTGTGTTTCGTGCTAACAAGCTATGCATTCCAGCTAGCTCCGTTCGTCTTTTGTTGTTGCAGGAGGCGCATGGAGGAGGATTAATGGGACACTTTGGCGTGAAGAAGACGGAGGACGTACTTGCTACACATTTCTTTTGGCCAAAGATGAGACGGGATGTTGAGCATTTTATTGCTCGCTGCACTACATGTCAAAAAGCTAAGTCACGACTCAATCCTCATGGTTTATATATGCCGTTGCCTGTACCTAGTGTTCCTTGGGAGGATATATCTATGGACTTTGTTTTAGGTTTACCTCGAACAAAGAAGGGGAGGGATAGCATATTTGTTGTCGTGGATAGATTCTCGAAAATGGCACACTTTATACCATGTCATAAAAGCGATGATGCTGTTAATGTTGCTGATTTGTTCTTTCGTGAAATTATTCGATTGCATGGTGTGCCAAATACTATTGTTTCAGATCGTGATACTAAATTTCTTAGCCACTTTTGGAGATGTTTATGGGCTAAGTTGGGGACTAAACTGCTTTTTAGTACTACTTGTCACCCCCAAACTGATGGACAAACTGAAGTAGTCAATAGAATGTTGTCTACTATGCTTAGGGCTGTTTTGAAGAATAATAAGAAAATGTGGGAGGAATGCTTGCCTCATATTGAATTTGCTTATAATCGTTCATTGCATTCTACTACTAAGATGTGCCCTTTTGAAGTTGTGTATGGTTTCCTACCTCATGCACCTATTGATTTGTTGCCTCTTCCATCTTCAGAGAAGGTTAATTTTGATGCTAAACAACGTGCTGAATTGATTTTAAAAATGCATGAGTTAACTAAGGAAAACATTGAGCGCATGAATGCTAAATATAAACTTGCTGGAGATAAGGGTAGAAAACATGTTGTGTTTGCACCTGGAGATCTTGTTTGGTTACATTTGCGTAAGGATAGATTTCCTGATTTGCGCAAATCAAAGTTAATGCCACGTGCTGATGGTCCCTTTAAGGTGTTAGAGAA
>NW_021293905.1:0-3052 GCF_002162155.2 Triticum dicoccoides | reverse complement strand
CCCGCGCCGCCCCGATCGACGTCGCCGCCCCGGCCCGCGCCGCCTCAACGCCGTCGCCGCCCCGCTATACACCTCGCCGTCGCCTTCGTCGTCGCCGTCGCCAGCCGTACGTGAGCACCTCGTCGTCGCCTTCGCCGGCCGTACGCCGGCCACCGTCATTTTTTTTAGATTAATTAGATTTTTTTGTTAGATTAATTAGATTTTTTTGTTAGGTTAGATGTGTAGTAATTTAGATATGTAGTTCATAGATTTTTTTGTTAGATTAAATTTTTTTGTTAGATTAGATGTGTAGTAATTAATTTTTTTATATGATGTTAGATTTTTTTGTTAGATTAATTAGATTTTTTTTGTTAGATTAGATGTGTAGTAATTTAGATATGTAGTTTATAGATTTTTTTGTTAGATTAGATGTGTAGTAATTAATTTTGTTCATAAAATTTTAATGATTTTTTTGTTCATAGTATTTAGAAAAAAGAAAAAAAATAAGAAGTAGTTTATATATAGTTGAACTATCTAGTTGATTTAATAAACTAATTTATTTTACTATATATAGAAGTAGTTTTTTTAGTAAGTACTACTTATTTATTTATAGTAAGTTCTTAGTAGTTGAACCAGATAGTTGATTTAATTAATAAAACTACTTTTATTTAACTATATATAGAAGTAGTTCCCGCATCGACGTCGGCGATGCCTATCCCGCATCCTCGTCATCGTCGACTCGGCGGTGGAGGCCTGCTTGATCAGGGCCATGTTCGGGACTGGGCTCCGCCGGGCTGGTATTGGGAGGTGCTACCTTCCGGGGGACGTAGGTTGGTGAGGAGGCAGCCCGTTGTTGACCCGATCCTTGTTTAGTGGCGGTCGCTTGGGCCAGTGACGGTGGTGAGGCATCCGGACACCGCGGAGGTGGTATGTCACCGTGTCAGCGAGGAGGACGAGCACGTCCGTCGCTACATGGTTGCATTGGAGGGCAGGTTCGACAATACCTGCCAGGTTCTTCAGGGATCTCACTGGAGCTATGATCCTGTGATGGTTCCTTATCTTTGAGTGTCCACCGCCCGCGTCGATACCCATCGGGCGCTACGGTTCTAGTTGTATTAGTGATAATATTCGACGATGTACGGACACCAAGAGATGATGTACTTTTGCTTATAATAATTGAATGCATGCAAATTTGAATACTATACTTTATTTTATGATTTGGTTTTGCTTATTTTATGATTTGGTTTTTCTTATTGAATGCTCATATTGGATAAGTTCTCCTTCATTCGCGTGTGCTAGACAATTTGATATAATAATGCATTCGGGAATGAAAGGAGGAGCTACGTACATCGATCATCGATAGTCAACCCGTGATTAATAATAATGATCTAGTTTAATATTTGAATTATGAACGTAGGCCGGAAATGCCGTACTCATCGGACGACGAAAACCGCCTGGGGGAGTGCGACTGGTGCCACGACGACTGAGGTATCTGCGACAGGTTCATTGAGCTGGACGAAGATCGGTGCTTCAGCATTAAGCTCGAGGAGACCTGCGATGTTCATATGGTACGCAACGACGATAATAGTTTTTTTCGTAATTAAGCACGACTTCAACTATTTTAACGTGTATTTTTCATCTTTTCCAATTCGACTAGCTTATCCCATGCTTTGCAAGACGCTATGTCTTGGAGAGGATGGGTTTTGAAGACCATGAAAGTTTTGAAACCAAAAAAATTATCCTAAGTACCCATCATGGTGTGGATTTTCAAGTAAAGCTGTACAATGCTCTGAGTGTAACCCATTTTGGTTGCAAAAATTGGGAAGCACTTTGCAAGATGTATGGTCTTGATGAGGGTATGCTTGTCACCATGGATCTTGGTGATCCTACAATCGAGCAAGAGAGACCTTCGATTTGGGTCCTTGTGGATACACCTCCAATTCTTCCCCCATGTTAGCTTAACATAGTTATTAAGTAATTTATATTGTTTATTTCAAAATATATAGTTGACAACTTATCTCCATTGACAGCTTATTTTCATTCTTCAAAGAATGTGCGGAAGATGGTAGACAGAACCTACTACACCGAAGGCTCCGAATTAACTTATCAGGAGAAAAATCATCTGGTCGGATTTTGTACTGATCTTTAGAATTACAATATCTACAATCAAACTCCTCAACATTATGGTCAATACGTGCCACTAGTGCACGTGTTGAACTACGGTAACTACCATGGAGATACCCTGGTAAGATTATTTTTTACTATTACAACATCCGTGCATCTTTTTGCACACTTCTAAAACTAGTACATCATTGCTAACTACGACGTTATTACTATGTTTTTCAACAGTAATCCCCGAATGATTGTCTGCCTCATCTGATGTATACGCATGGTAGCCTTCATGTTTTGAACATACAACCAGGTCGTCCTACGAATCTCAACTGTCCATACCGGGTTTCTAAAAGAAGTGGAGACATAACAATCAAAGAATGGAAAAAATATATGGACAGTCGTAAGGAGCTTCTTGGAAGCAATAAGCAGCGAAGGGCAAGAATTGGAGACAAGATGATCGCCATTCTTCATAATGGAGAGTCAGGGTCTATATTGTTTTATGCTATTTTACCTTAAGGGTGTTTAGGTCCTACCTGATACTGATGATCATGTGCTAAGAACAATTATGTAGGGTTGGGTTCGATGACTATGAGGATGATGATCGCATGACTTATTATTAATAACGAGTAGAAGTTGTATGATGATGCATGATTAGTAGGACTTGTTATTATATATGATGATGTATGATGCGAGCATGCATGAGCATGTTATATCAGCGGGTGAAATGAACATAGCAGCAGCGTTGATAAACCAAGGACGAAGATATAAGAGAGGACACTTCTCTCTATTAGCTAGCTAATAACAACCTAAAAATAACCCCCAAACCCCTAAAGAAGCCACTTTTATAAAAAAACATGGACTTTTGGTCGCGGTTGGAGCCACCAACCGAGACCAAAGGCCCCCTGACTGGGCTCGGCGCATAGGGCCACGTGGAGGCACATTGGTCCTGGTTCGTGTTTGA
>NW_021293904.1:0-1024 GCF_002162155.2 Triticum dicoccoides | reverse complement strand
GTAATGTCTAGACTCGACTTCGGCCAAGGAGTGTGGAAGGGGGATTCCTACAGGCAGTCGGCTCTGATACCAACTTGTGACGCCCCCGATTTAATCGTACACTAATCATGCATGCAAATGTGTACGATCAAGATCAGGGACTCACGGGAAGATATCACAACACAACTCTAAAACATAAATAAGTCATACAAGCATCATAATACAAGCCAGGGGCCTCGAGGGCTCGAATACAAGTGCTCGATCATAGACGAGTCAGCGGAAGCAACAATATCTGAGTACAGACATAAGTTAAACAAGTTTGCCTTAAGAAGGCTAGCACAAACTGGGATACAGATCGAAAGAGGCGCAGGCCTCCTGCCTGGGATCCTCCTAACTACTCCTGGTCGTCGTCAGCGGGCTGCACGTAGTAGTAGGCACCTCCAGTGTAGTAGGGATCGTCGTCGACGATGGCGTCTGGCTCCTGGACTCCAACATCTGGTTGCGACAACCAGAAAGAAAGGAAAGGGGGAAAAGGGGGGAGAAAGCAACCGTGAGTACTCATCCAAAGTACTCGCAAGCAAGGAACTACACTACATATGCATGGGTATATGTGTAAGGAGGCCATATCAGTGGACTGAACTGCAGAATGCCAGAATAAGAGGGGGATAGCTAATCCTGTCGAAGACTACGCTTCTGGCAGCCTCCGTCTTGCATCAAGTAAAAGAGAGTAGATTGAAGTCCTCCAAGTAGCATCTCCAAGTAACATCTCCAGTAGCATAATCCTACCCGGCGATCCCCTCCTCGTATCCCTGAGAGAGAGCGACCACCGGTTGTATCTGGCACTTGGAAGGGTGTGTTTTATTAAGTATCCGGTTCTAGTTGTCATAAGGTCAAGGTACAACTCCAAGTCGTCCTGTTACCGAAGATCACGGCTATTCGAATAGATTAACTTCCCTGCAGGGGTGCACCACATAACCCAACACGCTCGATCCCATTTGGCCGGACACACTTTCCTGGGTCATGCCCGGCCTCGGAAGATCAACAC
>NW_021293903.1:0-1329 GCF_002162155.2 Triticum dicoccoides | reverse complement strand
GGAGCCTCTCATTCTTTTATATCTGAAAACTATGCTCGCTTGCATAACGTCGCATTCGGTGATATGCCAACTTCTATGGTAATTCAAACTCCGGGATCCAAATGGCAAACTTCTAGAGTAAGCCATGGAAATGAAATCCAAGTCGACAGACTTGTTTTCCTTGCCTCTTTGATAGCCCTTAAATTTTCAGATATCAATATCATTCTGGGTATGGACTGGATGTCAGCTCATCAAGCCAAAATTGATTGCTTCTCTAGGACTGTTCAACTCACCCATCCTTCGGGGAAGATAGTCAATGTCTTGACCCGAATAGCTAAGCGACAATTATATTCTCTTAACGCCAGCCCTTTGCCAGACCTTGAGGATGTTCCGGTAGTCCGTGACTTCCCGGATGTCTTCCCAGAAGAATTGCCAGGTGTTCCACCTGACAGGGATGTTGAGTTCGTAATAGACCTCATTCCAGGAACCGTTCCGATTGCTAGAAGACCCTATAAGATGGCACCCCTAGAACTAGCCGAGCTTAAGAAACAACTCGATGAGTCCTTGAAAAAGGGTTTCATCCGACCTAGTTCATCTCCGCGGGCTTGCCCCGTCCTATTCGTCAAGAAGAAGGATGGTACGGACCGGATGGTTGTAGATTACCGACCTGTCAATTTGGTCACAATCAAGAACAAATATCCGCTTCCCAGGATCAACGACCTGTATGATCAGCTCGCTGGATCTTCAGTCTTCTCCAAAATGGATTTGAGGTTGGGCTACCATCAAATCAAAATCAGAAACGGGGACATTCCTAAAACGGCCTTTGTTACTCGTTATGGCCAATACGAGTACACCGTCATGTCCTTCGGTTTAACCAACGCTCCAGCCACCTTTTCCCGGTTAATGAACTCAATCTTCATGGAGTATTTGGATAAATTCGTTGTAGTTTACCTCGATGATATACTCATCTACTCCAAGAACGAGGAAGAACATGCCGAACATCTAAGGCTAGTGTTGCAGAAACTTCGAGAGCATCGCCTTTATGCCAAATTTTCTAAATGTGAATTCTGGTTGCCAGAAGTGACCTATCTGGGTCATGTAATATCTGGTAAAGGTATTGCTGTTAACCCTGAGCGAGTTCAAGCCGTCCTTAACTGGACTCCACCTGAATCGGTCAAGCAAGTTCGGAGTTTTCTAGGCTTAGCGAGCTATTGTCGTCGCTTTGTCGAGAACTTCTCCAAGGTTGCCAAACCTCTAACCGAACTCCTCAAGAAAGATAAGAAGTTCGAGTGGACTCCACAATGTGAGCACAGCTTTCAGGAACTGAAAAGACGCCTGACTTCTGCTCCC
>NW_021293902.1:0-2275 GCF_002162155.2 Triticum dicoccoides | reverse complement strand
GTTGCATCATATGTGATTCTATCCTTTCTGTTCGAGATCGTGGTAGAATTCATGTTTCTAGTATGTGCCCTAAATGTGATATGTTCATCTACTATGCTAGTTCACATGATTAGTTTAATCTCTGTTATTGCTGTCATGATTTATCTTGTGTTCATTCGGATTAAATCTCATAGTAATTTTCTCATATTTCCAACAAGTAGTACGATGTCCGTACATCAGTCCAAGAGACAGTTGAGTTGATGAGAACATTGGCTTGGTCACCTAATTAATTTGGTCAAAGCTTTTGCTTAATCCAATCCCTCACTGAGACTGTTGTTAATTAGACTTTTGATCAGCTAGACTGGTAGGTAGAATCCATGTGTTAGTTTACTACTACTAATCCTAACACTAAAAGCATGAAGCTTGTTGCGCATGAAGCATGGGCTTGGCGTTTTTTTGCTTGAATAAGTACTTAGTTAACATACAATAAATTAATACGAGAACGGCGAAAGAGTGCACTAATAGAGAGGACGTATCCTATGCACCAGTTCAACTGGTGCAACGAATGCACCTATAGATTCTGGGCCACTGGATTCATAATAGATGAAACATATTTATTACAAGAAGGGTTGCAGGTACGTTTTACGTCTTGGACCTTCCAGAATTGTCGAAATGCCTAAATAGTCCTCAAAATAACCTACCCTCTCCTTCCTTTATCCTGTTCCTCTCCCCATCCTCTTCTGATGGCGGCTGGCTGATGACGGCGGTCGAAGAGGGAGAGCATGACGACGCCCTTCCCCCAGTAACCATCCAGCCTCTCCCCTCCCAGACGCGGCCTTCCCATCGAGGTAGCAGTGCGGTGACGCTCGGCGTCTCCTCGATCTCCCCTGGTCAACGCACTTCCATGTTCGGCTGCTTTACATCCCCATACCCTCCCTGCTCGACGCCATCGAGCTCCGGTAGTACAGCTCATCAAATCCGGCGGGCCGGAGGCTGCAGCTCACCATGTTCCACAGCGTCCAGCTCCAATCCGGCAACTGTAAGTGCACTGCACTGTACATATCCTAATAGTATCCTTTCTGTTCGAGATCATGGTAGAATTCATGTTTTTAGTATGTGCCCTAGATGTGATCTGTTCATCTACTATGCTAGTTTGCATGATTAGTTTAATCTATGTTATTGCTATCATGATTTATCTTGTGTTCATTCGGATTAAATCTCCTAGTAATTTTCTCATATTTCCAACAAGTAGTACGATGTCCATACATCAGTCCAAGAGACAGTTGAGTTGATGAGAACATTGGCTTGGTCACCTAATTAATTTGGTCAAAGCTTTTGCTTAATCCAATCCCTCACTGAGACTGTTGTTAATTAAACTTTTGATCAGCTAGACTGGTAGGAAGAATCCATGTGTTAGTTTACTACTACTAATCCTAACACTAAAAGCATGAAGCTTGTTGCGCATGAAGCCGCATGGGCTTGGCGTTTTTTTTGCTTGAATAAGTACTTAGTTAACATACAATACATTAATACGAGAACGGCGAAAGAGTGCATCAATGGAGAGGATGTATCCTATCCACTGGTTCAACTGGTGCAACGAATGCACCTGTAGATTCTGGGCCACTGGATTCATAATAGATGGAACATATTTATCACAAGAAGGGTTGCAGGTACGTTTTACGTCCTGGACCTTACAGAATTGTCGAAATGCCTAAATAGTCCTCAACATAACATGTCCTCTCCTTCCTTTATCCTGTTCCTCTCCCCATCCTCTTCTGATGGCGGCTGGCTGATGACGCCGGCCGAAGAGGGAGAGCACGACGACACCCTTCCCCCAATAACCCTCCAGCCTCTCCCCTCCCAGCCGCGGCCTTCCCATCGAGGTAGCAGTGCGGTGACGCTCGGCGTCTCCTCGATCTCCCCTGGTCAACGCACTTCCATGTTCGGCTGCTGTACACCCCCATACCCTCCTTGCTCGATGCCACCGAGCTCCGGTAGTATAGCTCATCAAATCCGGCGGGCCAGAGGCTGCAGCTCACCATGTTCCACAGCGTCCAGCTCTAATCCGGCAACTGTAAGTGCACTGCACTGTACATATCCTAGTAGTATCCTTTCTGTTCGAGATCGTGGTAGAATTCATGTTTCTAGTATGTGCCCTAGATGTGATTTGTTCATCTACTATGCTAGTTCGCATGATTAGTTTAATCTCTATTATTGTTGTCATGATTTATCTTGTGTTCATTCGGATTAAATCTCGTAGTAATTTGCTCATATTTCCAACAAGTAGTACGATGTC
>NW_021293901.1:0-1423 GCF_002162155.2 Triticum dicoccoides | reverse complement strand
TGGAAGCTGAGAGAAACAAGCGGGAGACCAACCGTTTGCTGGAGCGTATTGAACAGAATACAGCACACCATCAGAGGGCTAACGTGGTGTCACTCAGTGATTTTATCAAATTGCATCCACCCACGTTCCACCACTCCGTCGAGCCTCTCGACGCTGATGACTGGCTTCGCAGTATCTCTCACAAGCTGCGTTCTGCGCTAGTAGCTGAGGCTGACAAGGTCACCTTTGCTGCATATCATCTTGAAGGCCCCGCCAGTCTATGGTGGGAAAATTATGGAGCTATGCGCCCAGCGGGCCATGTCACTACTTGGGCTGAGTTCAGCGAGGCTTTCCGTGAGCATCATATTCCGGAGGGTCTCATGGACCGTAAACGTGAAGAATTTTGCAGTTTCACCCAAGGCCGACTTTCTGTGGATGTTTACAGCAGGGAGTTTGGTAATCTCGCACGATATGCAACTGAGGAAGTGTCTACCGATGCCAAGAAGCAAGCAAGGTTCCGTAAGGGCCTTAGTCCCGAGCTTCGCCGCGACCTCCGTCTGCATGAGTGCACATCTTTTCAGAAACTTGTCAACAAAGCCATCAGTGCTGAAACTGGTCAGACTGACTATGACGCAACACGCAAGCATGGCCGTGACATGGGTTCCTCATCCGGTGCTGGTCCTCAGAAGCGCCGCGTGTGGGTACCCAACACTGCCCTGCCACCCAGGTTCACACCGAGGCCATCTTTCCAGGCGCCTCGCCCCGTTCAACAGTCTGCACCGGCCAAGCCCTATGGGGGTCCAACCAACAATGCTCCTCCACGTACCAGTTCCGTGACTTGTTTCAAGTGTGGGGAATCTGGCCACTATATGCGTGAGTGTCCCCAGACCAACCCCAATCAATCTGCTAAAGCTGTTGGCCGTGGCAAGCCGACAGGAAAAGTATTCCACGCCAAACCGGTCACCGTTACACGTGGCCATGTCAACTGTATCTCTGCCGAAGAAGCTCAAGAGGATCCCAACGTCGTTCTCGGTACGCTTCTTGTTAATTGCCACCCGGCATCTGTTCTTTTCGATACAGGAGCCTCTCATTCTTTTATATCTGAAAATTATGCTCGTTTGCATAACGTCGCATTCGGTGATATGCCAACCTCTATGGTAATTCAAACTCCGGGATCCAAATGGCAAACTTCTAGAGTAAGCCATGGAAATGAAATCCAAGTCGACAGACTTGTTTTTCTCGCATCTTTGATAGCCCTTAAATCTTCAGATATTAATATCATTTTGGGTATGGACTGGATGTCAGCTCATCAAGCCAAAATTGATTGCTTCTCTAGGACTGTTCAACTCACCCATCCTTCGGGGAAGATAGTCAATGTCTTGACCCGAATAGCCAAGCGACAATTATATTCTCTTAACGCCAGCCCTTTGCCAGACCTTGAGGA
>NW_021293900.1:0-888 GCF_002162155.2 Triticum dicoccoides | reverse complement strand
GGGAAAAGGGGGGAGAAAGCAACCGTGAGTACTCATCCAAAGTACTCGCAAGCAAGGAACTACACTACATATGCATGGGTATATGTGTAAGGAGGCCATATCAGTGGACTGAACTGCAGAATGCCGGAATAAGAGGGGGATAGCTAGTCCTATCGAAGACTACGCTTCTGGCAGCCTCCGTCTTGCAGCATGTAGAAGAGAATAGATGGAAGTCCTCCAAGTAGCATCTCCAGCAGCATCGCAGTAGCATAATCCTACCCGGCGATCCCCTCCTCATATCCCTGAGGTAGAGCGACCACCGGTTGTATCTGGCACTTGGAAGGGTGTGTTTTATTAAGTATCCGGTTCTAGTTGTCATAAGGTCAAGGTACAACTCCAAGTCGTCCTGTTACCGAAGATCACGGCTATTCGAATAGATTAACTTCCCTACAGGGGTGCACCACATTCCCCAACACGCTTGATCCCATTTGGCCGGACACACTTTCCAGGGTCATGCCCGGCCGCGGAAGATCAACACGTCGCAGCCCCACCTAGGCAAAACAGAGAGGCCAGCACGCCGGTCTAAACCTAAGCGCACAGGGGTCTGGGCCCATCGCCCATAGCACACCTGCACGTTGCGTGGGCGGCCGGAAGCAGAACTAGCCCCCTTAATACAAGAGCAGGCTTACGTTCCAATCCGGCGCGCGCCGCTCCGTCGCTGACGTCTGAAGTGCTTCGGCTGATACCACGACGTCGGGATACCCATAACTACTCCCGCGTAGATGGTTAGTGCGTATAGGCTCGTAGCCGACTCAGATCAAATACCAAGATCTCGTTAAGCGTGTTAAGTATCCGCGAACGCCGAACAGGGCCAGGCCCACCTGTCTCCTAGGTGGTCTCAACCTGCCC
>NW_021293899.1:0-1157 GCF_002162155.2 Triticum dicoccoides | reverse complement strand
GGCGCCGGCTCAGACCACGCAGCCACCTGCTGAACAACATAGCCCAAGACGGACTGGTCGTCACCGTCGGTGTTCCCAGTCTCCACCGGCGCCGGCTCAGACACCGCAGCCTCTTGTTGAAGAAGATGGCCCGAGAGGAACTGGTCGTGACCGTCGGTGCTCCCCTGCGGCTGCACCGTGCCCTCCCAACCCATCTCACCAGCCGCCCCCACCACCCTCACCGGCACGGGCACTGGCTCAGACACCGCACCCTCCCGTTGAAGAAGATGGCCCGAGAGGAACTGGTCGTGATGGTCGGAGTTCCCCTGCGTCTGCACCGTGCCCTCCAAACGCATCTCACCAGCCGCATCCACCCTCTCCAGCGGCAGGGGCACCGGCTCAGGCAACGCAGCCTCCTGTTGAACATGATGGCCCAACAGGAACTGGTCGTCGCCGTCGGCGTTTCCCTGCTGGGGCTGCACCGGGGCCTCCCAACCTATGGCATTAGCCGCCTCCACACTCTCCACCGGCAGGGGCGCCGACTCAGGCCACCACGCAGCTAGGGCCTCCGGTTCAATAAGATCCTCCAACTGATCGAACGTATCGTCGTCGGCCATGTTCTTCACCTAGCTATACAGTATGTGGGCACGAGAATGGATGTTTCTTGCCTTTGGGTCTGTCTAGGAAACGGAGATGGAGGAATGGCGAGGCTGCGAGGAGGGTTGGCGGCTGGGACTTGGAGGAGAGAGGATCGGAGGAGGGGCGGTATATATCGGAGGAGGAGGATCGGAGGAGGGCCAGGCCTTGGGTTGGCGGCCGGACGGATTGACCGTTGGTGTGAGGGCGCGCGGGGAAGCTTGGCGGGGAAGAGAAGACGGATATAGAAATGAAAGCGAGTGAGAGAAGAGGGAAGAGGCGGCTTGGTGTCTGGGTGTTTCTTGCCTTGGCTGCATGTTTTTGTTTGAGCAAAACATTTGCATTTTTTCTTAGAAAAAACTCAGATATATTAAAATGGTTCCTCATATAACTATAAATCATCCCAAACATTATAAAAAAAATGCGTTGTCTACTTAACACAAAATTCCTAACAATTTTTAATATACTAGTTTGAGACAATTTGTTAAATTTATGATGGAGTTTAGATCAACTTATGCTATATGCAGTATAACTGAAAATAT
>NW_021293898.1:0-828 GCF_002162155.2 Triticum dicoccoides | reverse complement strand
AGCAAGGAGAGAGGGAGAGGTTGAGGAAGACTCCATCCAGCAGCAGCACAACGGCGTGGTGGTGATGGAGGAGCGTGGCAATCCTGCAGGGCTTCGCCAAGCACCTACGGGAGAGGAGGAGGTGTCACGGGAGGGAGGGAGGCGCCAAGGGCTCAGGTATGGATGCCCTCCCTCCCCTCCACTATATATAGGGGCAGGGGAGAGGGGGGAGGCGCAGCCTTGCCCCTTCCTCCAAGGAAGGGGTGCGGCTAAGAGGGGGGGAGGAGTCCATCCTCCCCAAGGCACCTCGGAGGTGCCTTCCCCCTTTAGGACTCTCCCCTTTTCCTCCACTCTTGGCGCATGGGCCTCTAGGGGCTGGTGCCCTTGGCCCATGTAGGCCAAGGTGCACCCCCTATAGCCCATGTGCCCCCCCGGGGCAGGTGGCCCCACCCGGTGGGCCCCCGGGACCCTTCCGGTGGTCCCGGTACAATACCGATGACCCCGAAACTTGTCCCGATGGCCGAAACAGGACTTCCTATATATAAATCTTTACCTCCGGACCATTCCGGAACTCCTCGTGACGTCCGGGATCTCATCCGGGACTCCGAACAACATTCGGTAACCACATACAAACTTCCTTTATAACCCTAGCGTCATCGAACCTTAAGTGTGTAGACCCTACGGGTTCGGGAGACATGTAGTCATGACCGAGATGTTCTCCGGTCAATAACCAACAGCGGGATCTAGATACCCATGTTGGCTCCCACATGTTCCACGATGATCTCATCGGATGAACCACGATGTCAAGGACTCAATCAATCCCGTATACAATTCCCTTTGTCTAGCGGT
>NW_021293897.1:21601-23236 GCF_002162155.2 Triticum dicoccoides | reverse complement strand
TTTGTCCTAGCCAATGATGTGGCACAGGTTATCTATGTGAAGGACATGTCTACCAAACCGAGAAAAAGAAAAGATAAGGAAGCGAATACATCATACGATGAGCCAAAGCGCCACATAGTTCTTTCAGGAAAAAGGGACATCCTGGGAGTGGACGGCAAGACAGACATGTCTGAAGATTATGAAAAGTTTCATGAAATTCCTCCCTTCAATGTCAAGGCTGACCCAAGCATCCTGATAAACAATGAAGATTATCCATGGTTACGGCGCAATAAGCAAATGACACAAGCGAAGAAAAAGTGAAGACTTTCTCCCGCAATAAGCAAATGCTATGTGGGTGAAATTATGATACCATCCCAACTTTCAACTTTTTCAGAGTTCATTTGAAATGCTTTCATGTCTTATGGTTCGAAACTTTGATACTTCGAAAGTGATTGTCCATTTTGTACACGAAGTTCATCAAGTTTTTGTCGTAACCCTCTCTACTTTTTGGAACATGCTATGTGGGTGAAATGATGAGACCATGTCAACTTTCAACCTTTTCAGAGTTCATTTTGAAATGCTTTCCAATTTCAGAGTCATTTAGCTCAAAGAATGAATTAATAGCAAATAGAATGAACTAAAAAACTTTTATGAAAATAAAAACAATCAATTAAAATATTATGTTATGATCAACTAAAATAAAACTATAATATTCTTCAATAGCAAAAAGAGTATAATTTGTGTGACCTAAAATCAAACTATAATTTGTGTGACCTAAAATAAAAAATAAATAGCAAAGAAGAAAAAAATTCTAATTTTATAGTAAAGTTATTCATAAACTAGTGATTCACACAAATTTTTAAAAATTCAGATTTAAACTATTTAAAATTTAAACTAATGGCACTAACAGAAAGTTTATAATTTTTGTGACCTAAAAGCAAATAGAAATCACTAAAAAACTGTACGTATTTAGTTTTAAGTAGAAATAAAAAAAATAAAAAACCAAAAAAATGTAGAAATAAAAAATAAAAAACCAAAAAAAATGCCACCTACTGGGCCTCCACGGCCTGAATACGACTAGAAACCCTACATGGGCCAGGATTCAGGCCCGCAGAAGGCCCAATAGGCCCACAGTCAAAGTAGTGTCAAATTAGGCCCATAGGCCTGCAGTTCAGAGGAGTTCGAGAGGGAGGAGGCAGCAGAGCTTATAAACTGGTGTTGGGCGCTGTCAACTAGCGATGCGGGACTAAACTTTTGGGCGCGGGGCGCACAAGGGCGTTGGTCCCGGTTGGTGGCACCAACCGGGACTAAAGGGTGCATTGGTCACGGTTCGTGGCACCAACTGTGACCATTGCCCCCCTTCAGTCCCGGTTGGTGCCGCCAACCGTGACCAATGGGCTTCGCTTCCCGCCCTTTGGGCTGCCGAAAAGAGGCCATTGGTCTCGGTTCGTGGCACCAACCGGGACTAATGCCCACCTTTAGTCCCGGTTGCTGCCACGAACCGAGACTAAAGCCTCTGCTATATAAGGCCACACTTTGGAATTTTTCATTCTCATCTTGCAGTTGCAGTTGCCGACGCCGCCCGCCCTCATCGTCGCTGTCGCTCGCGCCCATCGTCGCCGTCGCCCGCGACGCGCGCCGCCTCGGCCCGCCCCC
>NW_021293897.1:19191-20102 GCF_002162155.2 Triticum dicoccoides | reverse complement strand
CGCCCCCGTCGCCGTCGCCCTCGTCCCTGCCCCGACGCGCACCGCCCCATCCCACCCTCGCCGTCGCCCGCGCCGGCCCCTTGCCCGCCGCCCGCCGCCCCGGCCCGCCGTCGCCGTCGCCCGCGTCTCCTACCCCAAGCGCGCGCCCACTGCCCCGTCGCCATCCTCGCCGCCGACTCCACGGTCCTCCTCTGGTCCGGCCGGCGCCCTAGCTAGCATTTTTTTCATATATATGATTGTTTTTATATATATGTATATATATGTTCTCTGTGTATATATCTATGTTCATGTATATATGCAAAAGATAGTTTTTTAGAAAAAATAGGATTTTTTTCTGTTCATAGATTTTTTTGGTGATATTAATTATTGTAAATATGAAAATGTTTGTATATTCATATGAACAAATGAATTAGAAGAGGGAGAAGAAGAGGGGGTCGAGAGGGGGTCTAGGGTCGCCGAGGGGTCGAGGGTCGGCGAACATGAGAGGAGGAAGAGGATAAAAAAAGAAGAGGAATAAGAAAAGAAAAAAGAGGAGAACAAAGAATAGAGGAGAAGATCTCCTATATTCTTTCTTCTCCTCTTTTTTTCTTCTTCTTCCTCTTTTTTTATCGGGAACGAGGGTCGTCGAGGGTCGCCGAGCGGTAGAGGAAGAAGAGGATAAAATAGAAGAGGAATGAAAAAAAGAGAGGGGTCGATGGTCGCTTAGGGGTCGAGGGTCGAGAGGGGGTCTAGGGTCGCCGAGAGGGGAGAGGAAGACGAGGGGAAATAAATAAGAAGAAGAAAAAAGAAGAAAAAGAAGAGGAGAAGAAGAAAGGAATAGAGGAGAAGAAGAGAAAAATAGAATATATATTCTATTTTCTCTTTTCTCCTCTATTCCTTTCTTCTTCTCCTCTTTTTTTTCTTTTTTTTTC
>NW_021293897.1:10116-19181 GCF_002162155.2 Triticum dicoccoides | reverse complement strand
TTTTCAAGAAAGTAAAGATCAAGCAATTAAGTTAGTTAATTAGTTATACTGATAAAAGGAAAGTTTTTCTTGAGAGGTTAAACAAGTCCAACAACATTTTAGAAAAGTTTTCTCTCTGGGAAAAACTCATAATAACAGGGAAGGAAATGATTAAAAAAAATCAAAAAGGAGCTCAAAAATTCAAAGTTTTAAATCCTGGCAAAATTTTATTCCATTAAAACAAGGCCAAAATTTTGGGGTGTCACACATATCCTCAAATAGAATCATTAAACAAGCAAACATATGCAAGCATAACAGCAATCCGTCAGAACAGTACTGTCTGTAAAGAATGCAAGATTCATCATACTTCCCTAATTCCAAAAATTATGATAAAAATACCACACTGTAGAATATTTATCAAAGCTCAATATGCAAAATGTTTCAACATTATATCATTCTCTGACTTTTCTAGGGAATTTTTTCAACAGCGGTAAACTTTCTGTTTTCAAACATCAACATGTATACTAGCAAAATAAGCATGGTAAAGGCTACCCTTGACATTTTTATTGAAAATATAGATGCAAAACATTATTCTAAATAACAGCAAGCAAATACTAACAAGAGAAAATGATGCTCCAAGCAAAACACATATCAGGCTCTTGGTTACTAATGAACGAAGACGAAAGAGGGGATGCCATCCGGGGCATCCCAAAGCTTAGGCTCTTGGTTGTCTTTGAATATTACCTTGGGGTGCCTTGGGCATCCCAAAGCTTAGTCTCTTGCCGCTCCTTATTCCATAGTCCATCGAATCTTTACCCAAAACTTGAAAACTCCACAACACAAACTCAACAGAAAACTCGTAAGCTCCGTTAGTAAGAAACTAAAACCACTACTTAGGTACTGTAATGAACTCATTCTAAATTCATATTGGTCTAATATCTACTTTATTCCAACTTATCTATGGTTCATACCCTCCGATACTACTGATAAATTCATCAAAATAAGCAAACAACACATAGAAAACAGAATCTGTCAAAAACAGAACAGTCTGTAGTAATCTGTATCAAACGTATACTTCTGGAGCTCCAAAAATCCGACCAAATTAGTAAGTCCTAAGAAATTAGAGTACCAATCCAGATCTAAAAGAATCAGATCATAAGCACGTTTCTGTGAATTAACAAAACTAATTTACTGGGTGCAAAAGTTTCTGATTTTCAGCAGGATCAACACAACTATCACCGTAAGCTATCCTAAAGGTCTTACTTGGCACTTCATTGAAACAAACGCTATAAAGCATGATTACTATGGTAGCATAATCATGTGAACACACAAAAACAGTAAGGGTAAAAATTGGGTTGTCTCCCAACAAGCGCTTTTCTTTAATGCCTTTTTAGCTAGGCATGATGGTGACAATGATGCTCACATAAAAGATAAGAATTGAAACATAACGGGAGCATCATGAAGCATATGACTAACGGGAACAATAATCAACTATCATTGGAAGGAAAAACAAGCATAACTTCAAGATTTTAAGCAGATGGAGAGGAAACTTGGTATAATTGCAATTCCTACAAGCATATGTTCCTCCCTCATAATAATTTTCAGTAGCATCATGAATGAATTCAACAATATAACCAGCACATAAAGCATTCTTTTCATGATCTACAAGCATAGAAATTTTATTACTCTCCACATAAGCAAAATTATTCTCATGAATAGTAGTGGGAGCAAACTCAACAAAATAATTATCATGTGAGGCATAATCCAATTGAAAACTAAAATCATGATGAAAAGTTTCATGGTTATCATTATTCTTAATAGCATACAAGTCATCACAATAATCATCATAGATAGCAACTTTCTTCTCATAATCAATTGGAACCTCTTCCGAAATAGTGGATTCATCACTAAATAAAGTCATGACCTCGCCAAATCCACTTTCATCAATATAATCATCATAAATAGGAGGCATGCTTTCATCATAATAAATATTCTCATCAAAACTTGGGGGACTAAACATATTATCTTCATCAAACATAGCATCCCCAAGCTTGTGCCTTTGCATATCATTAGCATCATGGATATTCAAGGAATTCAAACTAACAACATTATAATCATGCTCATCATACAAAGATCTAGTACCAAACATTTTATAGACTTCTTCTTCTAGCACTTGAGCACAATTTTCCTATTCATCATACTTACGGAAGATATTAAAAAGATGAAGCATATGAGGCAAACTCAATTCCATTTTTTGGTAGTTTCTTTTATATTCTAAACTAGTGATAAAACAAGAAACAAAAAGATTCGATTGCAAGATCTAAAGATATACCTTCAAGCACTCATCTCCCTGGCAACGGCGCCAGAAAAGAGCTTGATGTCTACTACACAAACTTCTTCTTGTAGACGTTGTTGGGCCTCCAAGTGCAGAGGTTTGTAGGACAGTAGCAAATTTCCCTCAAATGGACGACCTAAGGTTTATCAACCCGTGGGAGGCATAGGATGAAGATGGTCTCTCTCAAGCAACCCTGCAACCAAATAACAAAGAGTCTCTTGTGTCCCCAACACACCCAATACAATGGTAAATTGTATAGGTCCACTAGTTCGGCGAAGAAATGGTGATACAAGTGCAATATGGATAGTAGATATAGGTTTTTGTAATCTGAAAATATAAAAACAGCAAGGTAACTAATGATAAATGTGAGCGTAAATGGTATTGTAATGGTAGGAAACAAGGCATAGGGTTCATACTTTCACTAGTTCAAGTTCTTCAACAATAACAACATAATTCGATCATATAACTATCCCACAACATGCAACAAATAGTCACTCCACAGCCACTAATAGCGAAGAACAAATGAAGAGATTATGGTAGGGTACGAAACCACCTCAAAGTTATCCTTTCTGCTCAATCTATTCAAGAGTCCGTAGTAAAATAACATAAATCTATTCTTTCCGTTCAATCTATCATAGAGTTCATACTAGAATAACACCTTAAGACACAAATCAACCAAAACCCTAATGTCACCTAGATACTCCATTGTCACCCAAGTATCCATGGGCATGATTATACGATATGCATCAAACAATCTCAGATTCATCTATTAACCAACACAAAGTACTTCAAAGAGTGCCCCAAAGTTTCTACCGGAGAATCAAGACGAAAACGGGTGCCAACCCCTATGCATAGGTTCATGGGTGGTACCCGCAAGTTGATCACCAAAACATGCATCAAGTGGATCACGTGAATCACTAGTAGAAAACAGGGCTATGGTCCAGGCCGCATCAGCCCATTAGTCCCAGTTCAGTCTGGACCTTTTGGTCCCGGTTGGTGGGATGAACCGGGACCAAAGGGCCTCCCTCCTGGCCCACCACCATTGGTCCCGGTTGGTGGCTTGAACTGGGACCAAAGGCTGCCCTTTAGTCCCGGTTCATGCCACGAACCGGGACCAATGAATTGCCTATATATACCCGTCGCCCGCGAGCAGAGCACAGTGCTCTGTTTTTCTGGCCGAGGGGGAGAGGGCTTTGTGGTGCTCTAGCTCACCTCCTATGCACATGAGGTGTTCGATGGAATGCCCGAGCCACACTACTAAAGCTTTCTCCTCTCAAAGCTCGACCTCCAAGCTCCATTTTCCTCGAGATTTGTCTAGATTTAGCGGTCCGTCATGCCCCGTCCCCGTCTTCACCGCCGGCGATCACCCGCGCCGATCTCATCACCGACACCACCGTGGTGAGCCTCTTGTTCTTATCTTCTTTCTGAAAGGAAAAATATTCTTACTTGTATGTTTAGATAGAGACTTGTATCATTTTCTAACATTTTTATTGCATCTTATATAGTGCGATGGTTTTGGTATCCGCCCCCGTCGGCCCTCGTCCTGTCTATGATTCGGATTTGGTATGTATATTATCTTTATAACTATTGGTTCATTTATTGTTTATGAAAATTATGCGTGACATAGATTTTATTTATCTAGGATGTATGTGAATCGGAAATGCCAACCGACCTTGTCGAGAGGTCAAATTTAGTTGAAGAAGAAAACAATTTGTTGAAGGAAAAAATAAAAAAAATTAAGGAGAGAAGATGATATTGGAGTTGCATGTTGCGGATGTCGTCGATGATCACAAGATCAAGATGGATGAAATGTGCTTGAAGATTAGAAAGATTAGAAAATATGCCATTCATACCGAGGCTTGGTATCATTATGCCGTTGGATCAATTGTTACCTTGGTTGCGATTATGATCGCATTTGTTTTCGCATTGAAATGTTTTACATAGTTTCAATGTATGGTTTAATTAATTAGATGCTCTGGAGAGCTATATGTTATTAGATGAGAACTATGTATGCACTTTGGTTTTAATGTGATGATGAAATTCTATTAATTTGGACACTTAATTATATATAATGCACGCAGATGAACCGGCAATGGATGTACGGTGACAGACACACCCGCGAGTACATTAAGGGCGTGCATGAGTTTCTCGATGCGGCTGAGGCAAACAAGCAGAATGGTTTTATGTGTTGTCCATGCACTGAATGTGGGAATACAAGGTCTTACTCTAACCGGAAAATCCTTCACTCCCACCTGCTTTACAAGGGTTTCATGCCACACTATAATGTTTGGACGAGGCACGGAGAAATAGGGGTTATGATGGAAGACGGCGAAGAAGAAGAGTACGATGACAACTATGTGCCCCCTGAATACGGTGATGCTGCAACGGGGGGAGCTGGTGAAGATCAAGAGGAACCAGACGATGTGCCCAATGATGCTGCCACGGGTGAAGCTGCTAAACATCAAGAGGAACCAGACGATGTGCCCGATGATGATGATCTCCGCCGGGTCATTGTCGATGCAAGGACGCAATGCATTAGTCAAAAGGAGAAGCTGAAGTTCGAATACATGTTAGAGGATCACAAAAAAGGGTTATACCCCAATTGCGAAGATGGCAACACAAAGCTCGGTACCGTACTGGAATTGCTGCAGTGGAAGGCAGAGAATGCTGTGGCTGACAAAGGATTTGAGAAGCTACTGAAAATATTGAAGAAGAAGCTTCCAAAGGATAACGAATTGCCCGACAGTACATACGCAACAAAGAAGGTCGTATGCCCTCTAGGATTGGAGGTGGAGAAGATACATGCATGCCCTAATGACTGTGAGCCCCTCAAATCCTATAATACCACGATATGTGTTGGAGGAAGAGGGTTCCTGCGAAGGTGATGTGGTATGCTCCTATAATACCACGGTTGAACGTCTGTTCAGAAACGAAGAGCATGCCAAGTTGATGCGATGGCACAGTGAGAACCGAAAGAAAGATGGGAAGTTGAGAGCACCCGCTGACGGGTCGAAGTGGAGAAAAATCGAGAGAAAGTACTGGGATGAGTTTGCAAAGGACCCAAGGAATGTATGGTTTGCTTTAAGCGCGGATGGCATTAATCCTTTCAGGGAGCAGAGCAGGAATCACAGCACCTGGCCCGTGACTCTATGTATGTATAACCTTCCTCCTTGGATGTGCATGAAGCGGAAGTTCATTATGATGCCAGTTCTCATCCAAGGCCCTAAGCAACCCGGCAACGAAATTGATGTGTACCTAAGGCCATTAGTTGAAGAACTTTTACAGCTGTGGAATAGAAACGGTGTACGTATGTGGGATGAGCACAAACAGGAGGAATTTAACCTTAAGGCGTTGCTGTTCGTGACCATCAACGATTGGCCCGCTCTTAGTAATCTTTCAGGACAGACAAACAAAGGATACCACGCATGCACGCACTGTTTAGATGACACTGAAAGTATATACCTGGACAAATGCAGGAAGAATGTGTACCTGGGCCATCGTCGATTTCTTCCGACCGACCATCAATGTCGAAAGAAAGGCAAGCATTTCAAAGGCGAGGCAGATCACCGGAAGAAGCCTGCCATGCGCACCGGTGATCACGTGCTTGCTATGGTCAATGATTTACACTACGTAATCTTTGAAAAGGGTCCCGGTGGACTAGCTGTTCTGAATGACGCTGAGGGATACACACCCATGTGGAAGAAGAAATCTATATTTTGGGACCTACCCTACTGGAAAGACCTAGAGGTCCGCTCCTCAATCGACGTGATGCACGTGACGAAGAACCTTTCCGTGAACCTGCTAGGCTTCTTGGGCGTGTATGGGAAGACAAAAGATACACCTGAGGCACGGGAGGACCTGCAACGTTTGCACGAAAAAGACGGCATGCCTCCGAAGCAGTATAAAGGTCCTGCCAGCTACGCTCTTACGAAAGAAGAGAAAGAAATCTTCTTTGAATGCCTGCTCAGTATGAAGGTCACGACTGGCTTCTCGTTGAATATAAAGGGAATAATAAATATGCCACAGAAAAAGTTTCAGAACCTGAAGTCTCATGACTGCCACGTGATTATGACGCAACTGCTTCCGGTTGCATTGAGGGGGCTTCTACCGGAAAACGTCCTATTAGCCATTGTGAAGCTATGTGCATTCCTCAATGCAATCTCTCAGAAGGTGATCGATCCAGAAATCGTACCAAGGCTAAGGAGTGATGTGGCGCAATGTCCTGTCAGTTTCGAGCTGGTGTTCCCACCATCCTTCTTCAATATCATGACGCACGTCCTAGTTCATCTAGTCGACGAGATTGTCATCCTAGGGCCCGTATTTCTACACAATATGTTCCCCTTTGAGAGGTTCATGGGAGTCCTAAAGAAATATGTCCGTAACCGCGCTAGGCCAGAACGAAGCATCTCCATGGGCCATCAAACAGAGGATGTTATTGGGTTTTGTGTTGACTTCATTCCTGGCCTTAACAAGATAGGTCTCCCTAAATCGCGGTATGAGGGGAGACTGACTGGAAAAGGCACTCTTGGAAGAGACTCAATAATATGCAGGGACGGATATTCTTGGTCTCAAGCACACTACACAGTTCTACAGAACTCTACCTTGGTGACCCCGTATGTCGATGAACACAAGAACAGTCTGCGCTCCAAACACCCGGAGCAATGCGACGACTGGATTACATGTGAACACATCAGGACTTTCAGCAGTTGGTTGGAAACACGTCTTAGAGGTGACAACACTGTTTGTGATGAGTTGTACTTGTTGTCCAGGGAACCATCTTTGACTGTATTGACTTACAAAGGATACGAGATAAATGGGAATACATTTTACACGATCGCCCAAGATCAAAAGAGCACCAACCAAAACAGCGGTGTCTGCTTTGATGCAGCAACCGAGAGCGGAAAGGACACATATTATGGTTACATAGTGGACATATGGGAACTTGACTACGGACCTGATTTTAAGGTCCCTTTGTTTAAGTGCAAATGGGTCAATCTGTTAGGCGGCGGGGTACAGCAGGTAGACCCACAGTATGGAATGACAACAGTGGATCTGAAAAATCTTGGGTACACTGACGAACCGTTCGTCCTAGCCAATGATGTGGCACAGGTTATCTATGTGAAGGACATGTCTACCAAACCGAGAAAAAGAAAAGATAAGGAAGCGAATACATCATACGATGAGCCAAAGCGCCACATAGTTCTTTCAGGAAAAAGGGACATCCTGGGAGTGGACGGCAAGACAGACAGTCTGAAGATTATGAAAAGTTTCATGAAATTCCTCCCTTCAATGTCAAGGCTGACCCAAGCATCCTGATAAACAATGAAGATTATCCATGGTTACGGTGCAATAAGCAAATGACACAAGCAAACAAAAAGTGAAGACTTTCTCCCGCAATAAGCAAATGCTATGTGGGTGAAATTATGATACCATCCCAACTTTCAACTTTTTCAGAGTTCATTTGAAATGCTTTCATGTCTTATGGTTTGAAACTTTGATACTTCGAAAGTGATTGTCCATTTTGTACACGAAGTGCATCAAGTTTTTGTCGTAACCCTGTCTACTTTTTGGAACATGCTATGTGGGTGAAATGATGATACCATGCCAACTTTCAACCTTTTCAGAGTTTATTTTGAAATGCTTTCCAATTTCAGAGTCATTTAGCTCAAAGAATGAATTAATAGCAAACAGAATGAACTACAAAACTTTTATGAAAATAAAAACAATCAATTAAAATATTATGTTATGATCAACTAAAATAAAACTATAATATTCTTCAATAGCAAATAGAATATAATTTGTGTGACCTAAAATCAAACTATAAGTATTTAATTGTAAGTATAAATAAAAAATAAATAGCAAAGAAGAAAAAAATTCTAATTTTATAGTAAAGTTATTCATAAACTAGTGATTCACACAAATTTTTAAAAATTCAAATTTAAACTATTTAAAATTTAAAACTAATGGCACTAACAGAAAGTTTATAATTTTTGTGACCTAAAAGCAAAAAGAAATCACTAAAAAACTGTAAGTATTTAGTTGTAAGTAGAAATAAAAAATAAATAGAAAAAAATTTCTAATTTTATAGTAAAGTTATTCATAAACTAGTGATTCACACAAAATTTTAAAAATTCAAATTTAAACTATTTAAAATTTAAAACTAATGGCACTAACGGAAAGTTTATAATTTTTGTGACCTAAAAGCAAAAAGAAATCACTAAAAAGCTGCAAGTATTTAGTTTTAAGTAGAAATAAAAAAATAAAAAACCAAAAAAATGTAGAAATAAAAAAGAAAAAACCAAAAAAAATGCCACCTACTGGGCCTCCACGGCCTGAATACGACTAGAAACCCTACATGGGCCAGGATTCAGGCCCGCAGAAGGCCCAATAGGCCCACAGGCAAAGCAGTGTCAAATTAGGCCCATAGGCCTGCAGTTCAGAGGAGTTCGAGAGGGAGGAGGCAGCAGAGCTTATAAACTGGTGTTGGGCGCTGTCAACTAGCGAGGTGGGACTAAACTTTTGGGCGCGGGGCAGCACAAGGGCATTGGTCCCGGTTGGTGGCACCAACCGGGACTAAAGGTGGCATTGGTCACGGTTCGTGGCACCAACCGTGACCATTGCCCCCCTTTAGTCCCAGTTGGTGCCACCAACCGGGACCAATGGTCTTCGCTTCCCGCCCTTTGGGCTGCCAAAAAGAGGCCATTGGTCTCGGTTCGTGGCACCAACCGGGACTAATGCCCACCTTTAGTCC
>NW_021293897.1:4790-8834 GCF_002162155.2 Triticum dicoccoides | reverse complement strand
GAGCGGTAGAGGAGAAACCCTAAATAGAAAGTATCGTCGGTGTGAGATACATGTACCGTCGGTGTCGGACACTACATCCACATCCCACAAGTGGCGCGGGCTTCGACGCCCACGTCACTTGTGGGACGTGGATGTAGTGTCCGAAACCGAAGGCAACATGTATCTCACACCCATGATACTTGCTAGCTATTTAGGGTTTCCTTTGACACTACGCAACCTCCCGACCCCTCGGCGATCCTCTCGAACATGAGAGGAAGAAGAGGATCATCGAGGGGTCGAGGGTTCCAGGGTCGTCGAGGGTTCGAGGGGTCGAGGATCACCGAGGGGTCGAGAGAGGTTTCCTAGTGTCAAAGTATTGAAGAAATCCATGCCTTCATCATTAGCCGGAAGTAACCAGGGCATGTTGGTACGAAGTTCTGCAAAGTTGTATTGGAATGGAGTCCTGGATAGAATAATCCGCCTTTTGGTACCAATTCAGCAAAGGCCTTCCAAATAGTGATATTCGGAAGGCTCTTGCTGAACTTTGTACCAAAAAGCGAATTATCCTATCTGGGAGTCCGTTCCAGAACAACTTTGAAGAGCTTCGTACCATCATGCACATGTTACTTTCGCCTAATGATGAAGACATGGTTTTGTGGAATCCTTTGACACTACGCAACCTCCCGACCCCTCGGCGATCCTCTCGAACATGAGAGGAAGAAGAGGATCGTCGAGGGGTCGAGGGTTCCAGGGTTGTCGAGGGTTCGAGGGGTCGAGGATCGCCGAGGGGTCGAGAGAGGTTTCCTAGTGTCAAAGTATTGAAGAAATCCATGCCTTCATCATTAGCCGGAAGTAACCAGGGCATGTTGGTATGAAGTTCTGCAAAGTTGTTTTGGAATGGAGTCCCGGATAGAATAATCCGCCTTTTGGTACCAATTCAGCAAAGGCCTTCCAAATAGTGATATTCGGAAGGCTCTTGCTGAACTTTGTACCAAAAAGCGAATTATCCTATCTGGGACTCCGTTCCAGAACAACTTTGAAGAGCTTCGTACCATCATGCACATGTTACTTTCGCCTAATGATGAAGACATGGTTTTGTTGAATCCTTTGACACTACGCAACCTCCCGACCCCTCGGCGATCCTCTCGAACATGAGAGGAAGAAGAGGATCGTCGAGGGGTCGAGGGTTCTAGGGTCGTCGAGGGTTCGAGGGGTCGAGGATCGCCGAGGTGTCGAGAGAGGTTTCCTAGTGTCAAAGTATTGAAGAAATCCATGCCTTCATCATTAGCCGGAAGTAACCATGGCATGTTGGTACGAAGTTCTGTAAAGTTGTTTTGGAATGGAGTCCCGGATAGAATAATCCGCCTTTTGGTACGAATTCAGCAAAGCCTTCCAAATAGCGATATTCGGAAGGCTCTTTCTGAACTTTGTACCAAAAAGCGAATTATCCTATCTGGGACTCCGTTCCAGAACAACTTTGAAGAGCTTCGTACCATCATGCACATGTTACTTTCGCCTAATGATGAAGACATGGTTTTGTTGAATCCTTTGACACTATGCAACCTCCCGACCCCTCTGCGATCCTCTCGAACATGAGAGGAAGAAGAGGATCGTCGAGGGGTCGAGGGTTCCAGGGTCGTTGAGGGTTCGAGGGGTCGAGGATCGCCGAGGTGTCGAGAGAGGTTTCCTAGTGTCAATGTATTGAAGAAATCCATGCCTTCATCATTAGCCGGAAGTAACCAGGGCATGTTGGTACGAAGTTCTGTAAAGTTGTTTTGGAATGGAGTCCCGGATAGAATAATCCGCCTTTTGGTACGAATTCAGCAAAGGCCTTCCAAATAGCGATATTCTGAAGGCTCTTTCTGAACTTTGTACCAAAAAGCGAATTATCCTATCTGGGACTCCGTTCCAGAACAACTTTGAAGAGCTTCGTACCATCATGCACATGTTACTTTCGCCTAATGATGAAGACATGGTTTTGTTGAATCCTTTGACACTAGGCAACCTCCCAACCCCTCGGCGATCCTCTCGAACATGAGAGGAAGAAGAGGGTCGTCTAGGGGTTGAGGGTTCGAGGTTTCTTCTCCTCTATTCTTTCTTCTCCTCTTTTTTTCTTCTTCTTCCTCTTTTTTTTATCGGGAACGAGGGTCGTCGAGGGTCATAGATGTAGTGTCGTCGTTGTCGATATATACCCCCTCCCGATAGCTTACTATGATTAGGTAGCTAGTTCTACGTTTGGCACTAATATATCCATCTGTCATGTTTGAATAATAATTGCCATGTTGTAAATATTTGTAGAAACTATGGACACCGCCCTAGACGAAGCAACAAAAGAAGCGTTGTTGAGGGAGATAATCGCAGAAGGAAGTGATGCCGTCTCGTACTATCTCAACGAAACCGATGTTCTGGAAGGAGAGGGTGAACAAGCTGGCTACAGTGACCTAATGCCGGTGCAAGAAGAAGAACATGAGGACGGCTCCAGGGACCCAATGCCGGTGCAAGAAGGAGACCGTGATGACGGCTCCAGTGACCGAACCGAGTCCGGCCAGGTATATATATTAGTTAAGCCTATGCTGACTAGCTGATTGATGCATTCATTGTTTTGGTATATACACATATTAATTAAGTCTTTGTTCTTTTTTCTAGCCCTCCGGATCGAGCACAACTTCGGTAAAGAGACGAGGCCCGAAGAAAAAGTTGAGCTCGAATGAAAAGCTTGAGATCACAGCAATCGCGCCTGACGGCCAACCTATTGAACCCCTCCGGACAAAGAGCGCATTTGTTGCTCAGTGCGGGGTTCTGGTTAGGGACAATATCCCGATAAGCATCCAGCAATGGTTTAAGCCGGCTACAGAAGACCCTGAGGTGTCTTATGTCAATGATATGCAGAAAAATGATCTTCGAACTGAGCTGAAGTCAAATTTCACCCTACCCCCAAAGGATGATCCGGAGAAGCCAGTTAAAGAGCAATTAATCAAGTCTTTTTCTCTTAAGAGGATGGCAGATCTATTCAGGAGGTGGAAGAAAGAGCTGAATAGGTTTGTCGATAAAAAAGAGACACCAGAATATGAGAAGATCAGAGATCACTGGCCCGCATTTGTGGCCCACAAGACATCGGAAAAGAGTCAGAAGATGTCGGTGACAAATAAGCAAAATGCTGCGAAGAAGAAGCTTCACCATCGCACGGGGTCAGGTGTCTACCTCGTAGCCCGGCCTAAGTGGTCCAAGACTGAGAATGATCTGGTTCATAAAGGGATCGAACCAGAGACAAATAACTGGACAGACCGCTGCCGGAATTGGTTCTTCGGGGCTGGCGGAACCTTGGACCCTGAAACAGGGAAGTGCATTTGGACGAATGAACAAATGGACATACCAGTCAGTAAGCTTAAGCAGTATATCGAAGCAGCGCAGGAAGGGACGTTCTTTCTAGACAGAGAGCATGACGAGCTCACAATGGCCCTCGGGAATCCTGAGCACCCTGGACGGACACGAGGCACGCCAAGCTCCGTTACATGGAAGGATGGGTTTCCGGACGCAGGCGGTTACAAATCCCATGAGAGGAGGAAAAAAGTGCAGCAGACCGAACTGCAGGCGCTGCACGCAAGGGTACAAGCGATAGAGGAACGAGAAGCAAATCGCAGCAAACGTACTGCCGAAGCCTCCCCCGAAGCTACCCCGCCATCTCAGTGCAGAAGCAGCGTGGCTTCCACCGAGCTGCTTCAGCCGGAGCATGCCTTGACGGCTCCTGCCAGCTATCATGTGGATGCTATAACGGAGTCTCAAAATTGCCACCTTATGACGCAATGGATGAATTTGAAGGTCAAGGCGGTTGTTGGCTCTGTTTATCCTACTGAACCCGGTGCAACTTTTCACTGCCGGCCGATTCCAGAAGGATATGCCAAGGTGATGGTGGATGAGATAACGGAAGGATTTGAGGACCTCCTGCTTGACCACCCTACCGGTGAAGGGGAGACTCGGCTGGGGTCTGCTCTGAAGACTCCATGCCAATGGCGGAAGGAGCTCATCAACCTTCCGAATTGGACGCCTCCGCCTCCTCCTCCTCCT
>NW_021293897.1:2207-2924 GCF_002162155.2 Triticum dicoccoides | reverse complement strand
CAAGCGCTAGTTTCATCAATACCATTTAGCATTCTTGCTTATCAGTTTGATTGACCTCTATTTCTTGTAAAGTGGTTTTGGCAGGAACAAGGGAATGATTTCTGTGGATACTACATCTGCGAGTCCATCCGCCACACGACGTGTGAGCGGGGCGGGTACTCTAACGAACAATATGAAGTACATAAATAACAACATTCACAGTTTTATTTTATTACCATCATTTGTGTTGAGTTTCATTCATTCATATATATATGTATTGACCCCCTTCTTCATATTAGATGTTTCGGAAGCGGGATGAACTCCTAGCACCAGCTCGCATGCGAGCAATTCAAGAGGAATTGGCAGCATTCTTTCTTGACCACGTGATCCCTGAAGACGGAGAATTCTATGTGAACCCTGAGTCCGTATGATTATATTTGTAAGAGATAATTATTGTATATATGTAGCCGGTAGTGTCAGATAGATATACGAGAACTTGTTGTTCGACCAATCTCTCGGAGAAGGGGAGGTGGTCGATATCACTTCTCTCTGTATGCATATATGTTCATGACGATCTTCTGTTTCCTTTGTTTGCTTTACTAGCTAGCTAGCGTGTCTAGTCCTCTCTATATGTATGTATAGTACGTAGCGTCGACCAAGCACGGACATAAGAGAGGACACTTCTCTATATTAATTATAGCTAGCTAACACAATATATGAAACACCTAAATTAACCCC
>NW_021293897.1:0-1944 GCF_002162155.2 Triticum dicoccoides | reverse complement strand
AAAAAACAAAAACCCCAGCCACCGAAATTTGACGTGTGGATGCCTATTGGTCCCGGTTGGTGCCACCAACCAGGACCAAAAGGTCTCCTGACTGGGCTCTGCGCACTGGCCACGTGGAGGGGCTTTAGTCCCGGTTCTGGATTGAACCGGGACTAAATGGGGGAGGTATTAGTACCGACACTTTAGTCCCGATTCAGGAACCGGGACTAAAGGCCCTTACGAACCGGGACTGTAGGCCCTTTTTCTACTAGTGTAGATAGAGAGACAAAGTGAGTGTGGTCTGACATTCATTAAACAAATATATATGCTCTGGAGAGATATTGTCCGATTGAGCTTTTGGCAAGGGTGAGGGATGTAAGATAGAGCTTGAGAGATGATCCAGTCACAGACGTGTAGATATATTTTGTGCGTGGGAGGAAGCAACGTCAATCAATCACATAGGGTTGTTGTGCGATCGAAAGAGTGAGACGGGTTGGAGAGAGTTACCTAGATAGACAATGTGCGTGAGAGAGTATACAATGTGAATAGGTCGAATTGGGCTCAAACATGGTGATATATCGTTTTTGTCTGAGAAAGAGCGAGGTCAATCGTGACATACAGAGAGAGAGAGATTGAGTGAGCGTGGCACGCCATGAGGTCGAAAGAGTGGGGGCTGCTTGGATGGACTGACCTAGATAGACAATCTGCGTGAGAGAGTATAGAGTGTTTTGATCGAGGCCCAAACAGGGAGATATATCATTTGTGTGTGAAAGAACACGAGGTTAAACAAGACTGAGATAAAGAGAGCGAGATTGAGCGAGTGTGGCCCGCCGTGCGGAAGAAAGAGTGACACAATCTCGAGGGAGTGACCTAGATTGACAACGTGTGTGCGTGCGCACGAGAGGTTGGGGGGGGCTAGATAGGCAATGCATGTATTTAGGATGAGAGGGTGAGAGGGAGAGGGAGAGAGAGAGAGAGAGAGAGAGAGCTCGGCATGGGGTGCAATGGCGGGTGTGTGAGGTACAAGGGTTGTGTAGTTGACAGACTTAGATATCGAAACATGGAGAGAAAGAATGAACGTGTGTTGGAAACCGATAGCTTCCTAAGGTGGCCAGGAGAGGAAGATTGACCAATATAGGAAGTATGTAGCGTGTGCGAGGGGGGGGGGGGAGGGCTAAAAACAACATTTCAATGTACATAGTACGAGACTTAATATCGATGTTTCAATTCGATGTACATTGTAAGATTTGAACTGCGGACCATGCATACGGGTAATTATTTCGAATTCGTGCCATACTAAGTTTCGAAAAGTTGACATTGACTCAATTTGTTGTGCTTTTTTGTAGGTCATATGTTTGAATCCATCCAAAAGTTTTCTCACTACCATGGTGTTCATCATATACATAAGAATTTGTATTAAAAAAGTATCATGGATACAGTGCAATGCGAAATCCACGTTAGAATTGGAGATCGCTACGTGACACACACTCTAATTCAAATAACTAATTATGTGACACACCCTCTAATCTATGTTAGCGTGGATACCGTTTCGATTTTTTTTCAAATAACTCTTCATTAATTAATTTATAGTACTCCCTCTGTTCACTTTTATAAGACCTTGAAGACATTTTAGAAAATGTGCAAAACAGTTCATTTTAAGTTGTTTGAAACGACTTGCAAAAGTGAACGGAGGGAGTATCTCATTTCGAATGACTAATTATTGCAAGGAAAACACGTGCATGGTAATACATATAGATTATTTTGCATTCTCAAATGTAGGCGCACCAAGCAGACTAGGGTCGTGTCGGGGTGGACGCTGCTTCGGTTCCCTAAAGGCACCTGCCTTTGGGTCACTGACATGTGGGCCAGCCACCTATTGGGCCCACATGTCATGGACACAAAGGCAGGTGCCTTAAGGCACAGAAGCATAGTCCTATCGGGGTGGTCGCGTGTGTCAGACGGACG
>NW_021293896.1:6664-9476 GCF_002162155.2 Triticum dicoccoides | reverse complement strand
TTATTAAAAAAAAAGCGACGTGCCAGCCAAAACAACAAATAGCGTAGGCTATGCCTTCCTCCAGAAAGGACGTTCCATTTATCTAATATATAAAAGAACGTGCCGGTTAGATAAAAAACGTGCTGGTTGGAGACTACCGTAGAAGGCTAATTCCTGATATGTGCATGAATATACATGCATGCATACACGCTTCTCTTAATATATAGACGCCTTGATAAGAATATAAGCATGCATGTATTGGCCCCAAAGAAACACACGCACACCATGTTTCAAAAAAAAACATGCAAACACATAAATTGGCTGACCACTGTCTGATGTATGTACGAGTACACAACTAGGAGGGCATGATCAATCCACGAGCCTGCTAGCTTCTGCAACTAGCCAGACAGTAAGCTTGTACGTGCTATATATTTCGAGAACAAAAGCATCGAGCTACAAATCGTGTCATACAAAATACACCGGAAAGAACACCACATACGGACCCCCCAAAAAAAAGAACACCACATGCGGGACTTTCAGCAATAATCTCTAAATATTTCTGATATTCTTTTCCTAAAATACACAGATGCATGTATATCATATATTCATAGGAGAAAGGATAGAGTACCCGTCCACAATTTACAACTAGGCACAAGGCCTACCAATCTCGCATCTTAGGTATTGTGCGCTGCAAGGATATATAACATATTCAAGAGGTGTGTGCTGCATAGAGCTGACAAAAATGATACTTGTGTCATCATTTTGTAACTGTCAACAAAAATTTAAGCAAGATATTTGCAGTTGAACCTTGAACTCGAACAATCAAAATACATATTGTACTTTATAAGGAGTATATTCAGTTATCCTATTTCGGATTTTATAAGTATATTACAACATATATAAGTGCTTAAAGTGATTCCCTAAAAAATAATCCTTCAAGTGATGTATAATGGACATCAATAGATTCCCAAAGTGGAAAATTTATAGAACCGGAAGTATTCAAAATTGTTAGAGCAAAAGATCATTACAAGGTGTTGGTATTAATCGGAGAATCATTATAATATGGTGCAGACATCTTGGTATGTAAAGGGTCAAGTTGAATTACTATGTAAATTATGTAGATGCAACTGGAGGGTTTTCCTACCCCGAGTCCTATGAATATGATTACCAGGGCAAAAACACATAGTCTCATTAATCAATGTTTATTATTCTAGGATTAGAAGTATTATTAATTTGTTAGCAATCATATACATACAAAATAACTACCAAATTCACATTTTCAATATTGGATCGGTTTCTACAATGTCATATGTAAATGAAAGAGGAAGAAGAACGAAATTTGAAAACAAATATATTTTTATCTAGATAGACAATTAACATCACTTCATTAATCAATGTTTATTATTATTTGATTAAAAATATAATATGATTATTTATTTGGTTGAATAGGCGTATATACATTAATATATATTTTTCAGCGTGAGATTTTTATCTTAAATTAAGTTTTTTGTATTAATGACAAATACCATATTTATTACTATAATTTATGGGTTTACAAAAAATAGTATCAAACTATCATTGTACACATAGCTCATAATAAAGCTAAACACAAAGACATTAATTAGGTAGACCCCGCAAATGATAAATCTTGAAGATTGTAAATAAACTTTGTACTACCTTCTGCTTGATAGTCTTACTCCTTTTATTGGGTTGATGTTAATTGTATTTTTTTTCTAAGAGAATTTCCCTTTTATTAGGTTTATTGGTTTTCTTTCGCCAAATTGGCGATTCTACCCCAAATCGTCCTTTATCAAATGTCTAGGTTTTCATGTCATGCATGATGTAAACTAATTATTAATAGATATCAATGCATAAATATTCACATTTTTACATCTAATGTAGTCTAAGAACTATATGAAATATAAGTTGAGTTATAACTGCACGAACTGATATAGTATGTGTTATAGAAAAAGAGCAGATATCCTACTATTAATAGTTCATTTATTTTCACTAAAGTAGAATCATGCACAAACGATACATAAAACTATCCTACTTTGAATGCAATAACGTGATGCCCTCGCATTTGCGAGGGCCACTGTGCTAGTTGAAGCAACAGCAAAATCGATGCCAAGTGTCCAAATAGAAGAGGTAGCACTTCTTCATATTGGAAGTAATGTTATTCTCTGAGACTATCATAGGCTCTCATCTGTTGCCTCACCTCACCATGCTATGTCATCTCCTCTCCTATGGCAGACCCTTATACACAATAAATTTTCATAACATTCGTTTGCTCCCAAAAAGACTGCGATTAATGACCCTCCTTTGGTCACAAACAAAATTATTAAATATTTATATTAAACTCTTCTACTTAATGATAAGTTATTTTTGCAAAATGAAAATCATAGTCAATATAGTTTGATAATTCACTGGATAACAATGTTGCTATAAATTAACAATAGTGTATTCAAGTTACAGTCATAATTTCTATCATTAACAAGTATGTATTGTCTCTAATAGATTTTAGTCATGCTTGCAATGAAAGTTGTCTTATTTTTATTTTTGATATGTTGCACCTTAAATGGATATTTAAACCAAAAGTTCTGTAGTGTGAGAAAATTAAAAGTATAAAACACAAATTTAAGTTTGCCTTTTGCAGATTACTTTGTGATGCTCTCTATATATCCATAGTAAACCTTTAAAACGTATAGGCAGATTAATATCCTAATGGAAGCTTCTAGTTTAGGATTTAGAAAACTTGTAAAATTTAGACTATACATAAAATATTTACAAGGAACTTGCCATTGAACCATTAGCACACTGCTTTATATTTTTT
>NW_021293896.1:4164-6294 GCF_002162155.2 Triticum dicoccoides | reverse complement strand
CGAATATTTATGAAACAATTCCACAAATATCTTCTCATCACTCTCGCTCTACTAAGACTCAGCAGATCGTGATTGCCTTAAGCCTGTGACACCGTAAGTTCGGTAACTCATAGACACGAATGAAACCCCTTTGTTCAATGACCGACAGCGGAACCGTGGACGTCCATATCGATTCCCATGAGCAAAGGATGATATTCGAGTGAACCTTTGGTTATCGTGTGATCTTCCCTTTGCTTCACGATACTACACAAATCCGGGGATGCGTCGGTATCCTCCTAAGTCATCACATGCTCACTATAACGACATCCTCATTACCAGTTTTATTCTTATTTCTTGATATCGTGTTCCGGCATCTCCGTGAAGAAGTCAACTATGTCTGGCCAGACGATGATGGATGCGTCACACCGAGAGGGCCCTAAGAATATCTCTCCATCATCGAAGGAACAAATCTCACTCTCGAGCTATCTAGTCCCTTGTCAAAAATTTCGATGAACCTATAAGTTGTTGTTATGATCACCGTGTTACAGGTGACATTTGAGGCACCCCAAAGCCCAGAGTATGGCAAGAAGTAACTATGATCCTCTCATGGTCTAAGGAGCAAAATCACATGTTAACACTTTGTTATTATTACAGTTGATTAAAGATGATATTAACTCAATTCATAACAGACAAGTTTGGGTCGATTCAATATGATCATTCTTCCAACGTCACAATCTCAATGTTGTTTTAGGATCATCGTTACACTTAATGATATCCTAAGATCCGGAAAACATGATCTCGAACAACACTTGAGCTAGTCCTAGCGGCAAGACTAGGAACCTTTTATTTAACTGTTTGTCATTCCACAAGTGCAGATGAGTTTTCCACTGAATCGCATATTCCAGGATCATAGCAGTTATAGCATAGAATATAAACTCTTTAATTAGATATACGAAAATATAATTATACAAATATTATTGCTTCTAGGGCATATTTTTAACACGTCTCGGCACGACTGCTCCCGATCCGTCCCCGTCTCCGTCCTCAGCTGCTTCTACTACTTCCCCAGCACCGGAGCACCACCACACCTAGCACCCCAACCTCTCCCATCAGCATGAGCCGAAGCAAATCACGCCAGAGCAACACACAACCCAGATCCGCGCGCGCCCTTGAAGGACCGCACATGAGGCAGCCCTGTGGTAGTTAGGATGAGTTGATGGACTCCCTGTTAGATCCAAAGTAACAACAGTGTCCCCAGGTGCCTGGGCTGGGCGGTCACCCATGGCCACAGCGACAGGCGGAACAATGCCACCAGGACCCGACTAGACCGGCCGCCACCGGCGAAGAAGGAGCTTCGAGCGTGGCTGCTGCTGACAAGATCTCGCTTGGGGGGAACCAGCGGGAGGCGCGAGAGTAGGGATGGGAGAGAAAGAGGCAGGGAGGCCTCGCCTATGCCGCGGGCCCGCCGGCAGCCGCCAATGGCGGCGGCCAGGGGGCACTGAAGGGAGGTTGCAGCTGGGGAGGAAAACCTAATCGCCCCCTGAGTCGGTAGATGAGGACGATCACCCCGGGGGGGGGGGGGCTCGAAGGGGCAATGTTATCCTTTTTCACACTTTTTGGGCTAGACATGAGGAGTGTCAATTTATCCGAGCGTTTAAGGCATCCGGTTTTTGTCCGCCAAACATTTAAAGAGGGTTTGAGACGTTCGATTGTAAATGTTAGATGGTCTAAACTTCCACCAGACTTCTATGTAGCTTTGCTTCGCTCGTGGATGACAACGCTCGCGGGCTCGTGGCCGTGGATCATGCTCTCATGCGGCCAAAGCTGGTTGCTTGACGTTGGCGGCGTGCGAGTTTTCCCCGACGATCCTCTTTTGCGAACCATGGACAGCGGATGGACGCTGTGTGGGTGTGGCCAGTGCAGGTGAGCAAACCAAGAAGATAAACCTCACTGCTAGAAAGATGAAGCCCACTGCCAATGTGACGAGTAAAAACGAAAATACATGCAGAATCTGTACACACACTCTTTCAGGGAGAAGAATCTCCTACCTTTATGTCATCTTCATGTCAAATCGCCTGCATCAGGTGGCCCACCACTATGACCATCTTAGACTACACACGCCCCTAGACTACTCCAGTCACCTGTCGCACA
>NW_021293896.1:0-2160 GCF_002162155.2 Triticum dicoccoides | reverse complement strand
CCCATTGGAGTTGCTCTAAAATCGGTCTAAGGACGATCGAGTTCCCAACCGACGCCCTCAAGGTCGGCCCCAAGCGCCTGGTTTTAAATTTTTTGAACATTTATTTGACTAAAATTCAACGAACGAGACAAATATTCGGCGAAACAGTTCATTATCTCAGTGAACTGAAACAGTTTTTTTACATAAATAAAATACTTAGAAAAAAATAAATAGGTCGCAACTACAGGTCGAATAACGCACTGAGAGAGGCGAAACCGCCGTCGCCGCCGTCGTCGTCATCCTTCTCCTCCTTCACGGGGACGCCACTGCTGAACCCCTGCTCGGGGTCGCCCTGGCGGACCGGCGGCGGCGGCGCGTCGTCGTCGCTGTTGTCGTCGAGGACGACGACGCCTCCCTCATCGCGGCCACGACGCCGAGCGGCGAACTGCTCAAAGGCGGGGCGCTGGCGCTCCAACTCCGTCTGCGCCCACTTCAAGGCCACCGCGTCATCGAGCCCTGGCTCCACCTTCACGGCGGCGAGCCCTGGCTCCGTCTTCACGATGGCGAGCCCCGGCTCAGTCTTCGGCTTGCCGAAGCAGGGAGGAGACGAGGAGGAGGCGCGCCCGCCCTCGTTGATGACGATGCCGTCACTGCGGGTGCTCCGGTCGAGCGGCGTCTCTGCGGGCTCCGCAGGCTCGGCCTTGACGCCGAACAACATCGACGAGCCGGAGGAGTGGGAGGAGGAGCGGGAGGAGGAAAAAGAGGAGCCGACCCTCCTCGGCATCCATTGGTTGCCACTCCTGCGAGGGACTGGGGCGGCAGGGTACGTCAACGGCGGGTCATTGCCGCCCTCGAGGTGCTGGAGGACGGTGTGGAGAGTGCGGCCGGGGGCGCCCCACCACATGCGGCGACCCTCGATGTTCTTGGTCCCTCGCACCACCGGCGCCCCGTTGGTGGAGGCTAGCCGTTGCGCGTGCCGGCGCTAGAAGTACGCCGCCCACGCCTCGTAGTTGTCGGCGGCGTACTATGGGACGGCCCGCTGCTCCTCCGTCAGCGACGCCCGCACGCGGTCGACCTCGTCGGCGAAGTAGTCGGCGCACACGGTGACGTCTGGCAGCGGGGGAATGGGGACGCCACCAGCGCTGAGCTTCCACCGCCCCGGCGCGCGCATGTCGGGAGGCGTCGGGGCGTTGGCCTCGAAGAGCAGGTAGGCTTCCCACTCGTGCAACGAGTGGCGGCCGAAGCCATTGGCCGCCATCCCATCGTGGGGCAACCTCTCGCCCATCGTCGCGATTGGTAAAAGGGAAAAGAGGGGAGAAACGTCGGCGGCATCGGCGCACGGGGAGAGAGCTCGGTGGCTGTGTGCGGGGTGCGGCCACAGACGAGGGGGGCGCTGCTTATACAGCGGCCAGTGGATGAGCGTCGTGTGTATGCGTGGCGGAAGGTGGTGCGTCGTCGTGCCCGCGCCACGCGTGAGGAATCAATGGAAGGCTGACCAGCGGCAGCCTTATCATTGATTCCCCGCGGGAAACATAGGCAATAAGGATAACGAGGCGCGTGGGTCGCTGACTCGGTGGACCCGCCGTTATTTCACGCCAAAATCGATCGCCCCCGCGTCCCCGATAGCAGCGGCGCCAGTTGTGAATACCCAAGATTTGGCCAAACAAATTAGTAAATGTCTTCGTTCAACGGCACACAAGCCCACAACCCACACAGCGTGCCGGCTACATGCCTACAGCGAGTCCAACACCACATGCCACAGCCGATGGAAAACCCTATTTGCTGCTCTCTACGCCAAACAGTCGGGGTTCCGTACAAGCTATCGAGCCAGCGGACGCGCGTGGGCTGGCTTGTTAAGCGTTTCAAGTACGCCGGTTTTGGAAACCTTCTATGACCGTTCCTAGCCGGGGTTTTCCTTGTGAACCGGTTTTTTCTTTTTATATTTATTTTTCTTTCCTTTTTCGTTTTTTCTCTTTCTTTTTTCTGTCTTTTTTTCTTTCTTCTTTCTTTTTTTTCTTTTTTGTTCTTTTTTCAATGAATGTTTGCAGAAAATTTTGTAAAAAGTGAAATTTTCAGATTTTGTTCTTTTTTTTCAGAAAATTTTCCTGTTTTCAAATTTTTGTTCAGAAATTTCATAAAATATTTGAATGACAAAATTTTTTCGCTTATTTTCTAAAAAAG
>NW_021293895.1:0-1389 GCF_002162155.2 Triticum dicoccoides | reverse complement strand
TGCCACTCCTGCGAGGGACTGGGGCGGCAGGGTACGTCAACGGCGGGTCATTGCCGCCCTCGAGGTGCTGGAGGACGGTGTGGAGAGTGCGGCCGGGGGCGCCCCACCACATGCGGCGACCCTCGATGTTCTTGGTCCCTCGCACCACCGGCGCCCCGTTGGTGGAGGCTAGCCGTTGCGCGTGCCGGCGCTAGAAGTACGCCGCCCACGCCTCGTAGTTGTCGGCGGCGTACTATGGGACGGCCCGCTGCTCCTCCGTCAGCGACGCCCGCACGCGGTCGACCTCGTCGGCGAAGTAGTCGGCGCACACGGTGACGTCTGGCAGCGGGGGAATGGGGACGCCACCAGCGCTGAGCTTCCACCGCCCCGTCGCGCGCATGTCGGGAGGCGTCGGGGCGTTGGCCTCGAAGAGCAGGTAGGCTTCCCACTCGTGCAATGAGTGGCGGCCGAAGCCATTGGCCGCCATCCCATCGTGGGGCAACCTCTCGCCCATCGTCGCGATTGGTAAAAGGGAAAAGAGGGGAGAAACGTCGGCGGCATCGGCGCACGGGGAGAGAGCTCGGTGGCTGTGTGCGGGGTGCGGCCACAGACGAGGGGGGCGCTGCTTATACAGCGGCCAGTGGATGAGCGTCGTGTGTATGCGTGGCGGAAGGTGGTGCGTCGTCGTGCCCGCGCCACGCGTGAGGAATCAATGGAAGGCTGACCAGCGGCAGCCTTATCATTGATTCCCCGCGGGAAACATAGGCAATAAGGATAACGAGGCGCGTGGGTCGCTGACTCGGTGGACCCGCCGTTATTTCACGCCAAAATCGATCGCCCCCGCGTCCCCGATAGCAGCGGCGCCAGTTGTGAATACCCAAGATTTGGCCAAACAAATTAGTAAATGTCTTCGTTCAACGGCACACAAGCCCACAACCCACACAGCGTGCCGGCTACATGCCTACAGCGAGTCCAACACCACATGCCACAGCCGATGGAAAACCCTATTTGCTGCTCTCTACGCCAAACAGTCGGGGTTCCGTACAAGCTATCGAGCCAGCGGACGCGCGTGGGCTGGCTTGTTAAGCGTTTCAAGTACGCCGGTTTTGGAAACCTTCTATGACCGTTCCTAGCCGGGGTTTTCCTTGTGAACCGGTTTTTTCTTTTTATATTTATTTTTCTTTCCTTTTTCGTTTTTTCTCTTTCTTTTTTCTGTCTTTTTTTCTTTCTTCTTTCTTTTTTTTCTTTTTTGTTCTTTTTTCAATGAATGTTTGCAGAAAATTTTGTAAAAAGTGAAATTTTCAGATTTTGTTCTTTTTTTTCAGAAAATTTTCCTGTTTTCAAATTTTTGTTCAGAAATTTCATAAAATATTTGAATGACAAAATTTTTTCGCTTATTTTCTAAAAAAG
>NW_021293894.1:0-966 GCF_002162155.2 Triticum dicoccoides | reverse complement strand
TGGCTAATTCTGGTCCGTTTCGTGGACTATTACTCACGATTCTGGCCCGTTATGGGGCCCCGGAGCGATTTTCACGATTGACGATCCCCAGGGTGTGTTTGCATGTCCGGCGTCAATACTCATAGTTTTGGCGAATTCTGACCGTTTCGTGGACTATTACTCACTGTTTTTGGGTCACGGAGTGATTTGCATAGTTGTTGAATCCCAAGGCAGTTTTGGCCGATTCTAGCCCGTTTCATGGACTATTACTCACCATTTTGGGGTCCCGAAGCGATTTGCACGATTGGTGAAATCCGAGGTGCGTTTACGTGTTGGTCATCAACACTCACAATTGTTGCCGATTCTGGTCCGTTTCGTGGACTATTACTCACCGTTTTCGGCTCCCAGAGCGATTTCCATGATTGACAATCCCCGGGATGCGTTTAGGCGTTTGTCGTCAACAATCATAGTTTTGCCAATTCTGACACGTTTTGTAGACTATTACTTACCGTTTTGGGGGCCCAAAGCAATTTGCATAGTTGTTGAACCCCAAGGTGCGCTTACGTGTCGGTCATCAACACTCGCAGTTTTGGCCGATTCTGGCCCGTTTCACGGACTTTTACTCACCGCTTTGGGGTCCCAAAAGTGATTTTCATGGTTGTTGAACCCCAATATGTGCTTATGTGTTGGTCGTCGAGACTCACAGTTTGGGCCGATTCTAGCCCATTTCTTGGACTGTTACTCAGTTTTGGGGTTCCGAAGTGATTTCCACGATTGACGAACCCCGGGTTGCGTTTATGTGTCGGTCATCAACACTCACAATTTTGGCCAATTCTGGTCCGTTTTGTGGACTATTACTTTTCGGGGTCCCGGAGCGATTTTCACAATTGACGATCCCAGGGTGCGTTTGCATGTCCATCGTCAACACTCATAGTTTTGGCCAATTCTGACCCGTTTCGTGGACTATTACTAACCGTTTTGGGGTCC
>NW_021293893.1:0-1652 GCF_002162155.2 Triticum dicoccoides | reverse complement strand
CTCGTCCTGCAGAACCGGGACACAATCGCAGTAGTTCTCCCAGCGCTACCTTAGCCGACGGAACGGAACATAAGGTACCAAAACATGGGAGCCGGGCAAACCCAACCAATGACCCAAGACATGATTCGGAGCTGATGCATATAGTGCTATAAGTTCGGGGTGCCGAGCGATCGAGAAGGTGGTCGGACTTTATTGCCGTATTATGAAGCCACTGGCACAATCGGGCGTAACACGAAGTGTGATTGCCGTTTTGTGGCAAAGAGGCGTCGATGATAAGCGACAGCCAGTACGTGTTATTTAAGTCTATGCGTTGTAGCAAGATAATATGGCTATGCATATGAGTGCGATTTATGATTATGAAAAGAGATGGTTTTTGGCGGAACCTGTGACGGCCGGACTGTAGGGGGCTGTTAGTGGACCGAGAGTGTATCCGAACTGCCTTTTCCCTGCATGGTCCTGTCCTTGTGTGTCCGGGCCGATTCCACGCCGCCAGTCCTGTTCTGCATCAAAGTTAGTTTGTGAAAGCAAATGCTTGGAGGCAGCTGAACGTCCTCTTGTGGTTGGTCTAAAGGTTCCTGATCGGACCCTAGTGACCCCAGCCGCTATACTGTGAAGCAGCGCGGACTCCTCAGTTGGCTGTCATATCAAAATTTTGATAGGCATGCACGACTTGCTACTCCGGCAGCTGTATGATTTCCGCTCTAGGGGCTGGGTTCGGCCTTGTACGTAGGCATTTGTATATCACCGACATTGGCCTAATGGTTTACCACGTGGAATATAGTCAACGTGCTTCATCCCGTTAGCATACGGTGGGTTATCGTATGAGGGGAATGCGCTGATGGCGTGGCATTTTTTGGTTATCTGAGAACAACCGTTAGAGCGGTGGGCCAATGAACTTGGCCTTTGCACCTGACATCTTGTAGATGGTGTTATTTGTAGATTTGTACCCGCGGGGGCTTTATGTGTTATGGAGCCCCTGGACTACTAGGTCTAGGGGTACGACAATTGAGTTGTTGTGGTTTGTATGATAGGGGGCGATCAGCCGTACTGTTGTGCTCTGGGGGGGTCTCTTGACTAGACGCCTCCCTTCATTGTTTCTGGCACACGACCGGTCGCTTTGTTTTGAGGATCTGGCATTCTCTATTGGTATGCTTTGCCGTCCTTCTAGGAGTACCGTGAATTTCACATGGTTGATCAAGTATGTACCTTGGTCCGAATAGGCTTAAGCTGTTCTTTGTCCGTTGACCGGACTGGGAGTTGCTGGACTTGGCACCAGCTTCCCTGACTTGACGTTTATGACCATTGCCCCGAGGCTTGAGGATGCCTCTTCGTGTATCCTTCTTACTATCTTGGACCTTAGTGGTGTGTGGACGTCGGGTTGTGTGCCATTGGTTCTCCTGCTTAGGTTGAGGTAGCCAGTTGTGCCGCGTATGCCCTTTGTTAGGGCGGTTGAATCCGTACTTTTCGGTGGCCAGGATCTTGGTCCACCTATCCGCTAGCAAATCTTGGTCAGCTTTAAGCTGCTCTTGCTTCCTTTGCAGACTCCTTGCCGTGGCTATGAGCCGTCGCTTGAAGCGAACTTGTTCCATTGGATCTTCAGGCACGCCGAATTCGTCATTGCCGAGGCTTACCTTGTCTTCAGAGGGGGGGGG
>NW_021293892.1:0-928 GCF_002162155.2 Triticum dicoccoides | reverse complement strand
TTTACACTAGAGTTGAACTAGCTCTATAAGCAAGTTGAAATAATTTTACACTAGAGTTGCACTAGCTCTATAGCCTAGTACAAATAATTTTACACCAGAGTTGAACTAGCTCTATAAGCTAGTTGAAATAATTTTACACTAGAGTTGACCTAGCTCTATAGCCTAATACAAATGATTTTACACTAGAGTGGAACTAGTTCTATAGCCTATTACAAATGATTTTACACTAGAGTTGAACTAGCTCTATAAGCTAGTTAAAATAATTTTACACTATAGTTGAACTAGCTCTATAGCCTAGTACAAATAATTTTACACTAGAGTTGAACTAGCACTATAAGCTAGTTTAAATAATTTTACACTAGAGTTGAACTAGCTCTATAAGCAAGTTGAAATAATTTTACACTAGAGTTGCACTAGCTCTACAACCTAGTACAAATAATTTTACACTAGAGTTGAACTAGCTCTATAAGCTAGTTGAAATAATTTTACACTAGAGTTGACCTAGCTCTATAAGCTAGTTCAAATAATTTTACACTAGAGTTGAACTAGCTATATAGCCTAGTACAAATAATTTTACACTACAATTGAACTAGCTCTATAAGCTAGTTGAAATAATTTTACACTAGAGTTGCACTAGCTCTATAGCCTAGTACAAATAATTTTACACTAGAGTTGAACTAGCACTATAGCCTAGTATTAATAATTTTACACTTGAGTTGAACTAGCTCTATAGCCTAGTACAAATAATTTTACACTACAATTGAACTAGCTCTATAGCCTAGTACAAATAATTTTACACTACAATTGAACTAGCTCTATAAGCTAGTTGAAATAATTTTACACTAGAGTTGAGCCAGCTCTATAAGCTTGTTCAAATAATTTTACACTAGAGTTGAACTAGCTTTATAGCCTAGTACAAATAATTTTA
>NW_021293891.1:0-978 GCF_002162155.2 Triticum dicoccoides | reverse complement strand
AAGGCACCTAGGGGTGCCTTCCACCACTAGGACTCCTCCTAGGGGGAAACCCTAGGCGCATGGGCCTATAGGGGCTGGTGCCCTTGGCCCATGATGGCCAAGGCGCACCCCCTACAGCCCATGTGGCCCCCCGGGACAGGTGGCCCCACCCGGTGGACCCCCGGGACCCTTCCGGTGGTCCCGGTACAATACCGATAACCCCGAAACTTGTCCCGATGCCCGAAATATCACTTCCTATATATAATTCTTTACCTCCGGACCATTCCGGAACTCCTCGTGACGTCCGGGATCTCATCCGGGACTCCGAACAACATTCGGGTTTCTGCATATACATATCTTCATAACCCTAGCGTCACCGAACCTTAAGTGTGTAGACCCTACGGGTTCGGGAGACATGCAGACATGACCGAGATGCTCTCAGTCAATAACCATCAGCGGGATCTGGATACCCATGATGGCTCCCACATGCTCCTCGATGTTGTCATCGGATGAACCACTATGTCGAGGATTCGATCAAACCCTGTATGCAATTTCCTTTGTCAATCGGTACGTTACTTGCCCGAGACTCGATCGTCGGTATCCCAATACCTTGTTCAGTCTCGTTACTGGCAAGTCACTTTACTCGTACCGTAATGCATGATCCCGTGTCCAACACCTTGGTCACATTGAGCTCAATATGATGATGCATTACCGAGTGGGCCCAGAGATACCTCTCCGTCATACGGAGTGACAAATCCCAGTCTCGATCCGTGTCAACCCAACAGCTACTTTCGGAGATACCTGTAATGCACCTTTATAGTCACCCAGTTACGTTGTGACGTTTGATACACCCAAGGCACTCTTACGGTATCCGGGAGTTACACGATCTCATGGTCAAAGGAAGAGATACTTGACACTTGCAAAGCTCTAGCAAAACGAACTACACGATCTTTTATGCTATGCTTAGGATTGGGTCTTGTCCATCACATCATTCTCCTA
>NW_021293890.1:0-1173 GCF_002162155.2 Triticum dicoccoides | reverse complement strand
AGTCCTAATAGGACTAGGGGAAGGGGGGAGGCGCGCAGCCCCCTTGGGCTGCCCCTTTCTCCTTTCCACTAAGGCCCATGATGGCCCATATGGCTCCCGGGGGGTTCCGGTAACCTCCCGGTAACCCGGTAAAATCCCGATTTCACCCGGAACACTTCCGATGTCCAAACATAGACTTCCAATATATCAATCTTTATGTCTCGACCATTTCGAGACTCCTCTTCATGTCCGTGATCACATCCGGGACTCCGAACAACCTTCGGTACATCAAAATGCATAAACTCATAATATAACTGTCATCGTAACCTTAAGCGTGCGGACCCTACGGGTTCGAGAACAATGTAGACATGACCGAGACACGTCTCCGGTCAATAACCAATAGCGGGACCTGGATGCCCATATTGGCTCCTACATATTCTACGAAGATCTTTATCGGTCATACCGCATAACAACATACGTTGTTCCCTTTGTCATCGGTATGTTACTTGCCCGAGATTCGATCGTCGGTATCCAATACCTAGTTCAATCTTGTTACCGGCAAGTCTCTTTACTCGTTCCGTAATACATCATCTCACAACTAACATATTAGTTGTAATGCTTGCAAGGCTTATGTGATGTGTATTACCGAGAGGGCCCAGAGATACCTCTCCGACAATCGGAGTGACAAATCCTAATCTCGAAATACGCCAACCCAACATCGACCACTGGAGACACCTGTAGTACTCCTTTATAATCACCCAGTTACGTTGTGACGTTTGGTAGTACCCAAAGTGTTCCTCCGGTAAACGGGAGTTGCATAATCTCATAGTCATAGGAACATGTATAAGTCATGAAGAAAGCAATAGCAACATACTAAATGATCGGGTGCTAAGCTAATGGAATGGGTCATGTCAATCAGATCATTCTACTAATGATGTGACCTCGTTAATCAAATAACAACTCATTGTTCATGGTTAGGAAACATAACCATCTTTGATTAACGAGCTAGTCAAGTAGAGGCATACTAGTGACACTCTGTTTGTCTATGTATTCACACATGTATTATGTTTCCGGTAAATACAATTCTAGCATGAATAATAAACATTTATCATGATTATAAGGAAATAAATAATAACTTTATTATTGCCTCTAGGGCATATTTCCTTCAGTCTCCCACTTGCACTAGAGTCAATA
>NW_021293889.1:0-1130 GCF_002162155.2 Triticum dicoccoides | reverse complement strand
ACTAGGACTCCTCCTAGGGGGAAACCCTAGGCGCATGGGCCTATAGGGGCTGGTGCCCTTGGCCCATGATGGCCAAGGCGCACCCCCTACAGCCCATGTGGCCCCCCGGGACAGGTGGCCCCACCCGGTGGACCCCCGGGACCCTTCCGGTGGTCCCGGTACAATACCGATAACCCCGAAACTTGTCCCGATGCCCGAAATAGCACTTCCTATATATAATTCTTTACCTCCGGACCATTCCGGAACTCCTCGTGACGTCCGGGATCTCATCCGGGACTCCGAACAACATTCGGGTTTCTGCATATCCATATCTTCATAACCCTAGCGTCACCGAACCTTAAGTGTGTAGACCCTACGGGTTCGGGAGACATGCAGACATGACCGAGACGCTCTCAGTCAATAACCATCAGCGGGATCTGGATACACATGATGGCTCCCACATGCTCCTCGATGTTGTCATCGGATGAACCACGATGTCGAGGATTCGATCAAACCCTGTATGCAATTCCCTTTGTCAATCGGTACGTTACTTGCCCGAGACTCGATCGTCGGTATCCCAATACCTTGTTCAGTCTCGTTACCGGCAAGTCACTTTTACTCGTACCGTAATGCATGATCCCGTGTCCAACACCTTGGTCACATTGAGCTCAATATGATTATGCATTACCGAGTGGGCCCAGAGATACCTCTCCGTCATACGGAGTGACAAATCCCAGTCTCGATCCGTGTCAACCCAACAGCTACTTTCGGAGATACCTGTAATGCACCTTTATAGTCACCCAGTTACGTTGTGACGTTTGATACACCCAAGGCACTCTTACGGTATCCGGGAGTTACACGATCTCATGGTCGAAGGAAGAGATACTTGACACTTGCAAAGCTCTAGCAAAACGAACTACACGATCTTTTATGCTATGCTTAGGATTGGGTCTTGTCCATCACATCATTCTCCTAATGATGTGATCCCGTTATCAACGACATCCAATGTCCATAGTCAGGAAACCATGACTATCTGTTGATCACAACGAGCTGGTCAACTAGAGGCTTACCAGGGACATAGTGTGGTCTAAGTATTCACACGTGTATTACGATTTCCGGATAATACAGTTATAGCATGAATAAAAGACAAT